>NC_140170.1:158697776-158717776 GCF_963971535.1 Notolepis coatsorum | reverse complement strand
TAATGATTAAAAAGCAAAATCATAGGCTGATAGCAATATGAATTAGGCTTATTCTAGTGTCAATTTAGGGTCTCGGTTTAGTTTCCCTGTCCAATGTTTCCTATAAACATACCATAATGATCGGGGGGAGGGGGGTATGCAGTTATATAAGTATAATAATAAATAAATGTTCAATTGAATAGGAACTCGTTTTTTTTATTCATCTCTCTCTCTATCTCTCTCCCTCTCTCTCCTCCTCTCCTCCTCTCCTCCCATTTCTCCATCTAGCTGCAGGGAATTTGTGTCTAAGGATTTATCATGACTGCCTCATATTTTCTCTCTAGTTTGTCATTTCGCTGATCCCGGCGCTTTTTCATACTTCAGTATTCTTATCATCCGGCGGCAGCGAGATGATCCATTTCACTTATTCCTTAGAAGTGTGACTTTAGCCCAAGTCAATATCTTCCAAATGAATCCAGTAAATGGGGAAGCCTGCAGGAGGCGGGGTTGCTAGTGGAAGTAGTTAGCGGTGATGGTGGTGGTGGTGGTGGTGGCGGCGGCGGCGGTACACGCAGAACACACTTTTTTATCCCGAGTCAGCAAGGGTAAAATGTCAACTGTTTCTCAGGGAAGCGGCTCCATAGGATTCCATTCAACGCTTTAATCTTAATTGAGAGCATCGCGCATTGATATTCCATAGGCTTCGGTGCCCTTCCTCTCCTCAGCTACTTTCATTTAGAGGAGAGCGCGTGCTTTGTCAGGTAGCCAAAAGGCCAAAGGCAAGGTCAACCTTCCTTTGTAAAGGTGGCCGACTGTGGAGGGAGGTGGCCTGCTCCCCTTTGATGATGTAGCTGCTTCTCCTCATGAATCTTCCTTTGTCGAATAGGAATTATCGAAATATATATTGTTTCCTCGTCCCTCGTGTTGAATTGTAACATTACAGAGACGTCATATTTCATAGTTTATTGTACATCGTACACTGTTTTCTTCCCCCTGGTGGCTTGTGGGGCCTAAACAAACTACGGCTCTCTCTCTCTCTCTCCCGCACCTCACGGCCAAGGAGAATTGTGATTAATGCAGTGTTGAATGAAAGAGGATACATTTGCATATATTTGGGAGTCAAAACGTAGGCCAAGCAGCTGCTTTGTTTCTCTGTCATTATCTAGAATATCTACGAAGGCTGTGGCCTATCTGAAATAATCACATTATTATCTAGAATATCTACACATACCGTGGCCTATCTGAAACAATCACATTATTCTGAAATAATTATATTATTCTAAATAGCACATTTCTGTTCCTTCAAAGCTTTTTTTCTCTTTTTTTTGCCTAGTCGAACATTCTGGAAAATAATTAATCTTAACTGAATTTTTAACTGAATGAAGTTTTGCTCCAAAATATAGATCTTTAACAGAGTTGAATATCTAATATAATCAATATATATATATATAAGAAAAACAGTTTTTCTTAAAAGAAAAGCTACTGATATGCAGTGCCTTGGAGGGAAACACTTTCAGTTGTTTTAGAAGTGACAATACGCGCGGAATCTCACCTCTAATCTTCAAACACTCAGCACCACAGATGCAGGTAGTGATAAGTCACCTGTCACCACGGAGGAGAGAGAGAGAGAGGCGTGGGACTGTGACTCTTCCTACGCTCCTGTGGGAAGGCCTGCTCTGTCACCTTTCCAGAGGTGAGGAGAACACACACATACACACACACACACACACACACACACACAGATGTCAAAATGGACATGTCTTCACACACATGCACACACACACACGCACACACACCCGTAGAGAGGCTATACACACGTGCACACACAAACACCTACTCAATCATTCACCCACCAACCACCCATACGCAGACACACACACACACACACGCACACACACACACACCTACACACACACAAACATACAAAGGCTGTACACACACACACACACAGGCACATGCATGTGCACACATACACGCATACACACACGCACACACGCGCACACACACACTCAGAGGCTGTTTACAGCTTAGCTCACCACCCCTATCTGTGGGGCTGAGGACTGGGCTGTTTCTCAGGCTCCAGCCTCAGCGTGCTGCTGACACAGACACGCTGAAGAGAGATATGGACACACATGTATCTACATGTCAACACTGCTAACGGGGCAACAGTGAAGTTTGAATGGATTAAACAAATAACACAGAGGGCAACAACAAACCGACTGCCTCTGGCCACCGGCCAACGTGGCTGGTGGATTCCAAAATTTACGAGCCACTTGTGCTATTTTACAGCCCGTATAGGTTTTGAAAAGATCCTCTGAGTAACAGACGGTTACCTGCCAACGTCGCTGGTCGACACTTACCAGTCACAGCCCAAATATATCAGGGTTAGGCTGCTGGCTGTTGTTAACTCTCCAAGAGCCACGGCAACAGGGCTCCAAAACAAACAGCCGGTCACATCTGGCTCCGAGCACATTCAGCTGATATTCAGTCATTCTTGAGACCAATTTTATACCACTGGAAAATAAGAGAGGCAGCACTTTTGAACCGTCGGTTGGCAGTTTCTATATTTATGCGCTGTGGAGTGCTACTTCCCTCATCCATGATGGCATCCAAATATCACTTCTCTCGTTTCATCTCAAGCAGCCATTGGGGGACACTTCCTATTTCTTGACCGGTGAGATAATTTGGTAACTGCCACACAATGGTGTAGCGTTGCGTCCCGCAATGCACCATTGAGAACAGGACCGGGATTAAAGGATTAGTCTGTCCGTTAGGCTCCTTCAAAGGTTTATTTTACCAGCGCGTGCTATGAACAGGGCTACCTGTGGAGGGAGGTGTGACGGGGACAGATTCCCGACAGGTTTATCAGGTGATCAGCGCTTGATAACGGCTCAGAAGCTGCTCTTATTTCAAAGTGTCTCCCAGAGGCCTGTGGGAAAGCCCAGAGTCCCTGCTTTCCACTGGCTCCAGCACGAGAAGAGTCTTCCTCGTGTTTTACTCCAATGTCTTGGGGTGGATGTGCATAAACCATGAACAGTTCAGAGCTATTTTTTTTATTCAGGTGAGGCTTCCTTTCTCTTTAACCCTTGTGTGGTGTTCTCCTTTAGCCCGTGTGTGGTGTTCTCCTTTAACCCTTGTGTGGTGTTCTCCTTTAGCCCGTGTGTGGTGTTCTCCTTTAACCCGTGTGTGGTGTTCTCCTTTAATCCTTGTGTGGTGTTCTCCTTTAACCTGTGTGGTGTTCTCCTTTAACCCTTGTGTGGTGTTCTCCTTTAACCTGTGTGGTGTTCTCCTTTAACCCTTGTGTGGTGTTCTCCTTTAACCCTTGTGTGGTGTTCTCCTTTAACCCTTGTGTGGTGTTCTCCTTTAACCCTTGTGTGGTGTTCTCCTTTAACCTGTGTGGTGTTCTCCTTTAACCCTTGTGTGGTGTTCTCCTTTAACTATTGTGTGGTGTTCTCCTTTAACTCCTGTGTGGTGTTCTCCTTTAACCCCTGTGTGGTGTTCTCCTTTAACCCCTGTGTGGTGTTCTCCTTTAACCCCTGTGTGGTGTTCTCCTTTAACCCCTGTGTGGTGTTCTCCTTTAACCCCTGTGTGGTGTTCTCCTTTAACCCATGTGTGGTGTTCTCCTTTAACCCCTGTGTGGTGTTCTCCTTTAACTCCTGTGTGGTGTTCTCCTTTAACCCCTGTGTGGTGTTCTCCTTTAGCTATTGTGTGGTGTTCTCCTTTAACCCTTGTGTGGTGTTCTCCTTTAACCTGTGTGTGGTGTTCTCCTTTAGCCCGTGTGTGGTGTTCTCCTTTAACCCTTGTGTGGTGTTCTCCTTTAACCCTTGTGTGGTGTTCTCCTTTAGCCCGTGTGTGGTGTTCTCCTTTAATCCTTGTGTGGTGTTCTCCTTTAGCCCGTGTGTGGTGTTCTCCTTTAACTATTGTGTGGTGTTCTCCTTTAACCTGTGTGGTGTTCTCCTTTAACCCGTGTGTGGTGTTCTCCTTTAATCCTTGTGTGGTGTTCTCCTTTAACCTGTGTGGTGTTCTCCTTTAACCCTTGTGTGGTGTTCTCCTTTAACCCTTGTGTGGTGTTCTCCTTTAACCCCTGTGTGGTGTTCTCCTTTAACCCTTGTGTGGTGTTCTCCTTTAAGCCTTGTGTGGTGTTCTCCTTTAACCCTTGTGTGGTGTTCTCCTTTAATCCTTGTGTGGTGTTCTCCTTTAACCCTTGTGTGGTGTTCTCCTTTAACCTGTGTGGTGTTCTCCTTTAACCCTTGTGTGGTGTTCTCCTTTAACCCTTGTGTGGTGTTCTCCTTTAAGCCTTGTGTGGTGTTCTCCTTTAACCCTTGTGTGGTGTTCTCCTTTAACCCGTGTGTGGTGTTCTCCTTTAACCCTTGTGTGGTGTTCTCCTTTAGCCCGTGTGCGGTGTTCTCCTTTAACCCCTGTGTGGTGTTCTCCTTTAACCCTTGTGTGGTGTTCTCCTTTAACCCCTGTGTGGTGTTCTCCTTTAACCCTTGTGTGGTGTTCTCCTTTAACCCCTGTGTGGTGTTTTCCTTTAACTATTGTGTGGTGTTCTCCTTTAACCCCTGTGTGGTGTTCTCCTTTAACCCCTGTGTGGTGTTCTCCTTTAACTATTGTGTGGTGTTCTCCTTTAACCCCTGTGTGGTGTTCTCCTTTAACCCCTGTGTGGTGTTCTCCTTTAACCCTTGTGTGGTGTTCTCCTTTAACCCCTGTGTGGTGTTCTCCTTTAACCCTTGTGTGGTGTTCTCCTTTAACCCCTGTGTGGTGTTCTCCTTTAACCCTTGTGTGGTGTTCTCCTTTAACCCCTGTGTGGTGTTCTCCTTTAACCCTTGTGTGGTGTTCTCCTTTAACCCCTGTGTGGTGTTCTCCTTTAACTATTGTGTGGTGTTCTCCTTTAACCCATGTGTGGTGTTCTCCTTTAACCCGTGTGTGGTGTTCTCCTTTAACCCCTGTGTGGTGTTCTCCTTTAACTATTGTGTGGTGTTCTCCTTTAACTATTGTGTGGTGTTCTCCTTTAACCCCTGTGTGGTGTTCTCCTTTAACTATTGTGTGGTGTTCTCCTTTAACCCCTGTGTGGTGTTCTCCTTTAACTATTGTGTGGTGTTCTCCTTTAACCCCTGTGTGGTGTTCTCCTTTAACTATTGTGTGGTGTTCTCCTTTAACCATTGTGTGGTGTTCTCCTTTAACCCTGTTTTTGTGTTTTTGTTACTCACCCAGTGTTCACAGGTCTGGTGGACCCACAACATTATTGGGATTTTAAAACAATAAATTAATGAACAATAAATGTTCATTCTATTTCAATTACAAGCAATCTAGACAGCATATATGGTTAATGTTTCCCATTTACCTGCTAGATCATGTTTCTAAATAAAAGTGTTATTTGCTTTTTTGTGATAAAATGTGATGTCTGTACAAAAAACAAAATAACTATTATAATCAAAACATGAATGGAATGTTTATCTTGAAAAATAAGAATGAAACAAGGTGAAGGTACACAGATAACCTTAATATAAATGTGTAGGGGGTGTGCACAGTGTGCACTCAATGAAAATGTGTTCTTTTACATGTTCTTCACAGAAAATGAGCCACGGCCAATGAGTATCATTTCTCTTTTAGTAAACATTGAAAACGGGTCACAGACCCGAACACCACACAAGGGGTTAATACAGCATACGTTGGCGAATTTAACTTAATCCATAAAGCCATTTAATGCATTGTTTGAAAGTCCTGAAATATAGTATACTTAACATGTACTTTTATCTGAGATAGGTGAGTATTGTATATTGAGTGCAGGCTATTCGTACATGTGAAACAACAGATTTTGAATGTAGAACTCTTAACATTTAATAGAGCATTTCTACTTGTACTCAAATGATTTGAGCACCTCTTCCACCACTGGATTCCAGCAGCCAGCCATGACAGACCACCCAAACAACTCAAGTAATAAATCAACATAGTTCGCCTGCAGATAATATAACCTACAAGACCGTTGTGTGACTCTGTGTCCTGGGCAGGATATTGAGGAGGCATCACCAGAGGAAGAGTTAACTTCGTCTGTGATCAATACAATCTATACGGATCAGGCGCTCATGCAGGGCGAGCCGCCTAGTTTCTAACCCTCCAAGTGACCTGGAAATCTATACGGACCAGGCGCTCATGCAGGGCGAGCCACCTAGTTTATAACCCTCCAAGTGACGTGGACAGTGAAATACCGGCGCTGAAAAACACCATCCTGAGCATTCACAGTATTTCATTTGGGGTTTTGTGTTACGTTACAAGGTGTCAACTGCTGAAATCTGAGTAGTAAACTCATAACAAGGCATCTGTCCTTCCCTTGGTGGTCATCATCTAACATATCTATCCATTCAGACAGAATTACACAATCAATGTGCAATAATGTACAATTATAGTGATGTTTCCTGTTCCATTTTAAGTAGCCTGAGCAGAAAACCTCACTTAAATCTTTAGCATTTGACAAAACTGAAAGGTTTGCATTAACAAACTTGCCACAAACTATTTTGTTTGTTTGCCACAAAATGTTGCTGCAAGTTCGCAAATGTTTGCCAGTAGTGGCCAACCTCCCTGGCAAACCTCTGGCAACAACAGTGTTATTTCCTGCTAGTGGCAAAGAGTTTGCCAAAGGGTTGCCAAAAAACAAATTCATATATGAAAATAGGAGGTATGCCACAACTGTTTGCCAGAAGCCATATATTTTTGTAAGGGGATGCGTTGAGTCATGTGAGTCGGAGCTACTCCTCTCCCTGAGGTTTAAATATAGACCACCTCCCTGTCACCCAGAGAATTATCATGACCTTTTCACTTTTACTCCACAGCACAAAAGAGACTTTGAGCAGACGCACATATTCTACGTGTTTACACCAACACAGTCAAACAGTAGTAAAGACCTTTGCACGTGTCAGTCAGGCTTGATATCGACAGCCTCCTATTATTCCGTTGGTCACCGCTCCATTTCACATGTCTAGGTCATGTGAATGTTTTCTGTAATATCCATGTTGATCTGTAGTTGTTCTGTCTGTGTTTTCCTATTATGTGCAGTTTGAACTCGTTCTTTATTTATTTCATTCTTTATTTCATTGCATTTCTCTACATCTATATTTTAGTTGTCTGTGTCAGACACGCCTGTAGAGAGGACAACCCTCAGTGTGCTGCTCACCATCTTAGAATTGAATTGATTGAATTGATTGATTGATTTGTTATCAGTCTCTCTGGTCGAAATTCTGGATTTGTGCAGGAGGTTTACGCGTTTCAGGAGGCCAGTGGTACAAGACACAGACAAATGGGAGCTTCCCACAACCGTGTCATAGTTGAGTGAACACTTGATGGCTAGGTTGAGGTCAAAGGTCGTCTGGTTGTGGGTAAGAGGTTGATCGCCGACAGTATGTTGTACCTCTCCATTATGTCTAACGTTGCCGTCGTTAAAGTAGCGTCTGACGTGATCTATTTATGATGCTAAAGGAACACCAAAATGTTGGGAAACATGCTTACCGTCTTCTCCAGAGTCAGAAAAGAAGATAGATACCAATGTCCTCTCTGTGCGTTTAGGACAAAGCTACCCAGCTGCAAGGTAGCCTAGCTTAGCACAAAATAATAAGCATGCGAATGGAAGCAAATGAATGGAAGCAGATACGGATCAGCTAGCCTATAGCTTAAAACTCTGGGAGAGGTGTGTTTAGCCAATAGCTAGGTTAGCTGATCCGTATCTGCTTACATTAATTTGTGCTAAGCTAGGCTAGCTTGCAGCTGGATAGCCTTCTACTGAACGCACAGAGAGGAAACTGGTTCCTTTAAAAAGTGTCATTTTTAAAGCAGCCTGAGCAGATGCAGACCCCTTCTCAGCCACATGTGGGTGTTACGTTCCCTCACAGATTCCCCCTTCTCTTCTCTTCTCTTCTCTTCTCTTCTCTTCTCTTCTCTTCTCTTCTCTTCTCTTCTCTTCTCTTCTCTTCTCTTCTCTTCTCTTCTCTTCTCTTCTCTTCTCTTCTCTTCTCTTCTCTTCTCTTCTCTTCTCTTCTATCCTCTTCTGTTCTCTCCTCTCTTCTCTTCTCTTCTCTTCTCTTCTCTTCTCTTCTCTTCTCTTCTCTTCTCTTCTCTTCTCTTCTCTCCTCTTCTCTTCTCATCTCTTTTGTTCTCTCCTCTTCTCTCCTCTTCTCTCCTCCTCTCCTCTCCTCTCCTCTCCTCTCCTCTCCTCTTCTCTTCTCTTCTCTTCTCTTCTCTTCTCTTCTCTTCTCTTCTCTTCTCTTCTCTTCTCTTCTCTTCTCTTCTCTTCGGTTTGATTGTCTTTCCACCATTTGCAGACTTAAATGAGCAATAACTTCACACAGACCTTTATGTGCAGCGTAGAAATTAGTAAAAAATGTTGTTAGAACTTATTCAAACAAATCATCGTCTTGGGAAAGGGTCTATAGAATGAATTATACATACAAGTATACATTTTCGTCTTCCTATGAATAGGACCATTGGTTGATTATTAAAAAATTATACATACAACATAATGTTTAAACTAGTAGGCTAATGCCTCTAGCCTTTCTGTGTTTTAACTTTTTCAGCATTGTGCAAAAACGACATCAACCAATTTCACTACAGACATTTCAACCCGTTTGTCACGAAGGTCATCCTCCCCTTTGACCTTCATAGGAATGTATTTGAGTGAAAATGTATAAAGCACTGAAAATAAACATCTTCTCTTGGACCGTGGTCATTTGATGTTCTTCTCTGAGAAGGAACAACTGCATTGAGAAACTACTTATATTGAGAACAAAATACTTCCTGTATTTTCACCATAAAAAGAGCCAACAAGTACATGGGTTCACTGCAGTTTAAAGGACAACATTCCCTTAAATAGACTCCTAAGAAGCCCTTTGTGTGTGTGTGTGTGTGTGTGTGTGTGTGTGTATGTGTGTGTGTGCGCGCGTGTGTGCGGGCACCTCTGTGTGAGTTGCATGTGGGCTTGTTTGTGTGTCTATGTTTGTGCACTTGGGTTTGTGTGTGGGTGTTTGCGTATGTGTGTGTGTGTGTGTGTGTGTGTGTGTGCGTGTGTGTGTGCGCATGCGTGTGTGTGTGTGCGTGCGCGTGTGTGTGTGTGTGTGACCACAGCGCAGAGTTGGTTGGTCTGCAGTTGGTTTAGTTCTTCTAGCCGAGGCTTAGCGATGAGAATGATGACAGACACGATTCGGAATCAAAGGATGGGCATGTGAAGGAACCAACGTCACACTCTGCAGCTGCTGTGAGGATGTAAGAAAAGGGAGATATGTTATCGCTGTGATTAGGGTCGGGAATGTTACCGGTTGTAACATGTAATGCGGTTACTTGCTCAAAATTGTAATCGAGGTAATCTAACTGGAATACCCACACTCTGTAACAATCTGATTACGCTACAGTTAGTTTGGGATTTCTTTGCCTCCAACTAAATCTATACCAATACCTTGTATTTAGGGATGTTCGATATTGGCTTTTTTTTTCCCGATACCAATATACCGATATTGTCCAACTCTTAATTTCCGATACCGATATCAACTGATACCGATATATGCAGGGTTTCCCCCCCCAAAAAACGGAATAATTTCAGGTAATTAATATTACACATCTCTTGTTGTGGAATTAACACAACATTATGCATACTTTTGACAATAAATAAAATCTGAATTAGTTCTTACTTGCTTGCCTGGGTAAATAAAGGTTATAGAAATGTAAAAAAATATATATATTCATACCGCTATCGATATTTTCCGATATCACATTTTAATGCCGATAATATCGGACATCCCTACTTGTATTGTATATATTTGTATAGATAGAATATATGTTGTGTATCATGTTTAGTTCTATAGTTTATAGTTTTAGTTTATAGTCTATAGCTATTTATACAGTTAGCATAGCATAGTTTTGTATAGATAGAATATATGTTGTGTATTATGTTTAGTTCTATAGTTTACATTATAGTTTTAGTTTATAGTCTATATAGTCTAGCTATTTATACAGTTGGCATAGCATAGTTTTGTATAGATAGAAATACGTTGTGTATTATGTTTAGTTCTATAGTTTACTTTATAGTTTTAGTTATATTTAGATAGAATATACGTTGTGTATTATGTTTAGTTCTATAGTTTACTTTATAGTTTTAGTTTTTTTAATAGCCTATCTAGTTTAAAGTTATAGTTTATATTTATAGTTATAGTTTGTATAGATAGAAATATAAGTTGTGTACCATGTTTACAAATCTACTACGGTTGAGGAGCCGGGGAAAACAAGCATCTCATGTTTTTCTGAATGTATGTACATTTAAAAAAGCTGTGATAATAAAATAATCTGAATCAGTATGTGGTTGAACAAACAATTTGTTTATCTGTGATGAAGATGTCTGTTAAGTCAACTCAACATTTGTTTTTACTGTATTGGATTACAGACACCAATTTTTGTTATGAGACTACTGTAATCCTTGTACATGTAATCCGTTACTCTCCCATCCCTGGCTACGTATGAAAGAGAAATCGCTGTAATCTGGCCGCTCTCTGCCTTTTCTGGGAAACATTGAGGAACAACTCTGAAAGATGTTAACATGACACATTGGTTTGAGAGAGAGAGAGAGAGAGAGAGAGAGAGAGAGAGAGAGAGAGAGAGAGAGAGAGAGAGAGAAAGAGGGGGGAGAGAGAGAGAGAAGGAGAGAGTGAGGGAGAGAGAAAAAAAGACACACCCAATTCCCAAGAGTCATGTTAGAGGTCAGTGAAATGCATAACTCTGCCACCACATTCTCATTTCAGCAATGCATAAAGACTGGCTTTTTATTTTTTTTATTTTATCTATGAAGGGTTTTCACGCATTGCAAAATATTTGATGTTCATTTTTAAAGAAGAATTCCGTTGACAGACAGAAAATGCAAACGATGACATGGCAAGGTCTTGAGATAGCTAATTTAGCCTCAACATGCCATGGTGTGTTTCACTTTTATTTTATTTTCTATGAGTTTACGAAATCACAGACAGACAGACAGACAGACAGACAGACAGACAGATAGAAGGAAGATGGGTCTGATATTACAGTACAAGATGATGAAGTTATAAAATGCATTTATTTAAAATATAATATATATCTAATAAAAAAGTTTATAGATAAGATAAAAAGGTTGCTTATTCACACATTGACTTACATTATATTTGATCAGAGTATCATCTTTTTCGAATTCTGGATACCTACTTCCTGCCCTGAACGGAGCGACACGCTCCTCTGTCTGCGCATGTCCTTCAACTGTGGAGTCACTGTCTGACTCCAGCCTTGAACCACTGGGGCGTCTCCATTTATAAACCATAACGGTGCACCTGATCATTTGCCACATCCAGTTCTACTTCTACAACTGTGACTGGTCTCTTAAATAATCACAATTATTAGTATTTCACTTTTAAAACAAGTAAAAATTATTATAATGATAAATCTCACGGTTAGAATTCTGTCCTTCCCTGGAGACTGTCAGTGTGTGTTCTGAATACTGTAGTGAGAAACTGGTGTGGTTTCGGGCCAGACCAGCTGTCTTGTCTCGCCAAAATAGTGAACATTGTCAATACTTCAACCATAAACACAACACTGCTTAGATTACACAATGTTGTTGAAACTGACTACTAATTTGAAACTGAAACTAATTTGCGCAAAGATCACTAGATTTATCAACAAAAAATACAGGTGAGCATTTCCTGGTTGATAACAAGATGGCAGTGACTAAATTAGCAATAGCAAACATTAAATACTTGCTTCATAAGATTGTTCTGACAGCACAATATCTATGTAACTAAGTGATTTCCATTTTTTTTTAATACATAGGTATTTCAACTACAATATGAGGTTCACTCAGGCATGTAAACTGTTGTCAGAGCTGATTACCGGCTTTGTGTAGTATCGCCCTTGTGCGTTTACAAATACCCTCAATATTGATTTCAAAGGACAACGGTGGAAATGTATTAAAATAAAATACTTGTCGTTGACCGATTTGAAAAAATATTCAAGATTTCATGTCCTGGGCCTGCTGTTAGACTATATGTGCGAAGCTTCACTCAAATGGGATCAGAACTGTTGGAACCGCGGCTGGTGTGGACAGACACACGGACACACAGGCAGGAGTGAGTACAGTACCCCTCACACCGCGTGCGTGGGTGTAATGACACGACTGGGTTTCCAGAGGGAGGTCTATTTTAATGCTCTTCACCTTTTATAACTTCCTGTGTTCGTGTCCTCTTTCTCTCTTGTTCACACTTTTCTGGTATATTTTACATATATCAAGGAATACCAGATGGTACTGCCGCTTCCTCTTCAATGGTGCAATCGACCCCCCGTTTAAGGAAGTTCCTCTTGAATCTCGGGCGTCTTGTCCACTTCGAATGACAAGCTCTTGTAGCGCAGCACGCAATGTGTTTGTTGTTGCTCCTCATTGAAGACTCTTCAGCCTGCCGTCCAATCTGGTTCGCACCAGTCACAGTGACCGGCGTAACCTTATTCCAAACGCAGACAGTGATACACACACACACACACACACACACACACACACACACACACACACACACACACACACACACACACACACACACACACACACATACACACACACACACACACACACAAGCCCGTATACAAACACGGACACATACCCAAACACCCACACACAAACCCAAGTGCACAAACATAGACACACAAACAAGCCCACATGCAACTCACACAGAGGCGCAAACCCAAGTGCCCACGCACACACACACACGCACACATGCACACGCACACATGCACACACACACACACACACACACACACACACACACACACATTCTCTCTGTCTTTCTCTCTCTGTCTTTCTCTCTCTCTTTCTCTCTCTCTCTCTCTCTCTCTCCAAACCGTAATTTATTTTATTACTATTAATTTGTTATCCCTTTATCATTATATAACAGTTCTTGTTATCTCCAACCCAGTGATAAGAGTTTGTACGTCTTCATCTGCAGCCCTCTTGCAAAAGATTAAAGAATCCTCCGGTCTCCCATGAACTCTCCAGGATATTATGATGAGTGTCTCACCACAGAGACAGAGCCTGGGCACCAGAGTGCTGGGCCTGCTGTCCAGTCCTACCACAGAGACAGAGCCTGGGCCTGGGCACCAGAGTGCTGGGCCTGCTGTCCAGTCCTACCACAGAGACAGAGCCTGGGCACCAGAGTGCTGGGCCTGCTGTCCAGTCCTACCACAGAGACAGAGCATGGGCCTGGGCACCAGAGTGCTGGGCCTGCTGTCCAGTTCTCCTTGCACTGAAGCGCGCCCCTTAATCAGCAGTGATCTCTGACAAGACAAGAGAAGAGAAGATAAAAGAAGAGAAGAGAATAGAATAGAAGACAAGACATGATAAGAGAAGACAAGAGAAGACAAGAGAAGAGAAGACAAGACAAGACAGGACAGGAGAAGACAAGAGAAGACAAGAGAAGACAAGACAAGAGAAGACAGGACAGGAGAAGACAAGAGAAGACAAGAGAAGACAAGACAGGAGAAGACAGGACAGGAGAAGACAAGAGAAGACAAGAGAAGACAAGACAGGAGAAGACAAGACAAGACAAGACAAGAGAAGACAAGACAAGACAAGACAAGACAAGACAAGACAAGACAAGACAAGACAAGACAAGCCAATAGAAGAGAAGACAAGACAGGAGAAGACAAGACAAGACAAGACAAGACAAGACAAGACAAGACAAGACAAGACAAGACAAGAGAAGACAAGACAAGACAAGCCAATAGAAGAGAAGACAGGACAGGAGACGACAAGACAAGACAGAGTGGTGCTCCCTGCAGATAGTAAGGTGCTGCCAGGGTCCCCCGGGTGGGCCTGTGGAAAAGGGAAGGACGCCACCAGGGGAGGGGGGGGGGGGAGGGGGGGTGAGGGGGGGCTGACTTAACCTCCATGGCTCGTATTTCTACTGTGCACTAATGGACGCCTGTCATCATTACTGACAGAAACAGGAGGGCGTCTGCCAGCTGCATGACCCCTATAAAACAGAGCAGGAAGTCCTATAGCAGGGAGCGAGAGTGAGAGAGAGAAAGGGAACAAGAGTGAAAGGGAACAAGGGGGGGACAAAAGGGAACAAGAGGGGGAGTGAGAAAGGGAAGCTTCTCTTCCCTTCTCTTCTCTTGTCTTCTCTTGTCTTGTCTTCTCGTGTCGTGTTGTCTCTTCTCGTCTCGTCTCTTGTCTTCTCGTGTCGTGTTGTCTCTTCTCGTCCCTTGTCTTGTCTTCTCGTGTCTTGTTGTCTCTTCTCGTCTCTTGTCTTGTCTTCTCGTGTCGTGTTGTCTCTTCTAGTCTCTTGTCTTCTCGTGTCGTGTTGTCTCTTCTAGTCTCTTCTCTTCTCGTGTCGTGTTGTCTCTTCTCGTCTCTTGTCTTGTCTTCTCTTCTCGTGTCGTGTTGTCTCTTCTCGTCTCTTGTCTTGTCTTCTCTTCTCGTGTCGTGTTGTCTCTTCTCGTCTCTTGTCTTGTCTTCTCTTCTCGTGTCGTGTTGTCTCTTCTCGTCTCTTGTCTTGTCTTCTCTTCTCGTGTCTTGTTGTCTCTTCTCGTCTCTTGTCTTGTCTTCTCTTCTCGTGTCTTGTTGTCTCTTCTCGTCTCTTGTCTTGTCTTCTCTTCTCGTGTCTTGTTGTCTCTTCTCGTCTCTTGTCTTGTCTTTTCTTCTCGTGTCGTGTTGTCTCTTCTCGTCTCTTGTCTTCTCTTCTCTTCTCGTGTCTTGTCCTCTCATATCTTCTCTTGTCTTGTATTGTCTTATCCTGTCTTCTCGTGTCTTCTCTTGTATTCTCTTGTATTGTCATGTCTTGTCTTCTTCTTGTCTTCTCTTTTCTTCTATTGCCTTCTCTTGTCTTATCTTCTCTTGTCTTGTCTTCTTGTGTCTTGTCTTCTCTTCTCTTCTATTGTCTTCTCTTCTTTTCTCTTGTCTTCTCTTCTCTTGTCTTCTTGTGTATTGTCTTATTTTGTCTTGTCTTGTCTTCGTGTGTCTTGTCTTCTTTTGTCTTGTATTGTCTTCTTGTGTCTTCTTGTGTCTTGTCTTCTCTTGTCTTCTCTTTTCTTCTTTTGTCTTGTCTTCTCTTGTCTTCTATTCTTTTCTCTTCTCTTCTCTTATCCTGTCTTCTCTTCTCTTGTCTCTTCTTGTCTCTTCTTGTCTTCTCTTATCTTGTCTTCTCTTCTCTTGTCGTTTCCTGTCCTGTCTTCTCTTGTCTTGTCTTCTTGTGTCTTATCTTGTCTTGTCTCCTCTTGTCTTGTCTTCTTGTGTCTTCTCTTGTCTTGTCTCCTCTTATCTTCTCTTGTCTTCGCCTGTCCTGTCTTATCTTGTTTCCTCTTGTCTTGTCTTCTTGTGTCTTCTCTTGTCTTGTCTCCTCTTGTCTTGTCTTCTTGTGTCTTCTCTTGTCTTGTCTCCTCTTGTCTTCTCTTCTATTGTCTTCTCTTGTCTTCTCTTCTCTTGTCTTCTCTTGTCTTCTCTTGTCTCCTCTTATCTTGTCTTTTCTTGTCTTGTCTTCTCTTGTCTTCTCTTCTCTTGTCTTCTCTTGTCTTCTATTGTCTTGTCTTGTCTTGTCTTCTCTTGTCTTGTCTCCTCTTGTCTTATATTCTATTGTCTTATCTTCTCTTGTCTTCTCTTGTCTTCTCCTGTCCGGTCTTCTCTTGTCTTGTCTCCTCTTGTCTTTTTGTGTCTTCTCTTCTCTTCTATTGTCTTGTCTCCTCTTGTCTTGTCTTCTTGTGTCTTCTCTTGTCTTTTCTTCTTGTGTCTTCTCTTGTCTTGTCTTCTTGTGTCTTCTCTTGTTTTGTCTCCTCTTGTCTTTTCTTGTCTTTTCTTGTCTTGTCTTATCTTCTCTTGTCTTCTCTTATCTTCTCTTCTCTTCTCCTGTCTTGTATCCTCTTGTCTTATCTTGTCTTCTCCTGTCATGTCTTATCTTGTCTCCTCTTGTCTTATCCTGTCTTCTCTTGTCTGGTCTCCTCTTGTCTTCTCTTGGCTTGTCTTCTTGTGTCTTTTCTTGTATTGTCTTCTTGTGTCTTCTCTTGTCTAGTCTCCTCTTGTCTTTTCTTGGATTTTCTTGTCTTTCTCCTGTCTTGTCTCCTCTTGTCTTCTCTTCTCTTGTCTTCTCTTGTCCTCTCCTGTCTTGTCTCCTCTTGTCTCATCTTCTCTTGTCTTCTCCTGTCATGTCTTCCATTGTCTTCTCTTTTCTGGTCTCCTCTTGGCTTGTCTTTTCTTGTCTTGTCTTCTTGTGTCTTCTCTTCTCTTGTCTTCTCTTGTCCTCTCTTGTCTTGTCTTCTTGTGTCTTCTCTTGTCTTGTCTCCTCTTGTCTTCTCTTCTCTTATCTTATCTTGTCTTCTCCTGTCCTGTCTTCTCTGGTCTTGTCTTCTTGTGTCTTCTCTTGTCATGTCTTATCTTGTCTGGTCTCCTCTTGTCTAGTCTCCTCTTGTCTTTTCTTGTATTTTCATGTCTTGTCTTTCTCCTGTCTTGTCTCCTCTTGTCTTATCTTCTCTTGTCTTCTCCTGTCATGTCTTATCTTGTCTGGCCCCTGTAAATATCCTAACCCAACCCCCTCCAATGTACAGTCATTTACCTAGTATGGTTTTGTCAATAGTCCAATGTACAATTTTGTTTGTTTGTACAGTGTCTCCCCCCCCCCCCCCCCTCAATGTACAGTTTTGCCAATGTACAGTCATTTACCTAGTATGGTTTTGTCAATAGTCCAATGTACAATTTTGTTTGTTTGTACAGTGTCTCCCCCCCCCCCCCCTCAATGTACAGTTTTGCTTGTTTATACAGTGTGCCCCCCCCCCCCAACCACCTCCAATGTAGATTACCCAGTATGGTTGTCAATATCCCAGTGTACCCAACCCCCCCCACCCAACCTCCTCCAATGTACAGTTTCTACGTCAAATGTATATACTCCCTTTTCCTGACTCCTTCTGTATCACAAACAGTACTGTATTTGCAAATCTGGTATGTCATAAATGTATAGATGTAGCAGTACTGACTATCTGTATGTCATGTATGTCATATATGTCCTGATGAATTGAAAATGGGGGACCCTGATGTAAACAAGACGAAAGTCTTTCTCTGGTCTGCATCCCCTTAACAATTGTGTGTATTGAGCTGTACTGTATTGTACCCATTCTGCAATCTGTTAATAAAGTTTTCAATCAATCAATCAGTCTGGTCTCCTCTTGGCTTGCCTTGTCTTGTCTTGTCTTCCATTGTCTTCTCTTGTCTTCTCTTGTCCTCTCTTGTCTTGTCTTCTTGTGTCTTCTCTTGTCTTTTATTGTATTTTCTTGTCTTGTCTTATCTTATCTAGTCTTCTCTTGTCTTCTCTTATCTTATCGTGTCTCCTCTTGTCTTGTCTCCTCTTGTCTTGTCTCCTCTTGTCTTGTCTTCTCTTGTCTTGTCTTCACTTGTCTTGTATTCTCTTGGCTTGTCTTGTCTTCTTGTGTCTTCTCTTGTCTTCTTGTGTCTTGTCTTCTCTTGTCTTCTTGTGTCTTCTCTTGTCTTCTTGTGTCTTGTCTTCTCTTGTCTTCTTGTGTCTTCTCTTGTCTTCTCGTGTCTTGTCTTCTTGTGTCTTGTCTTCTTGTGTCTTGTCTTGTCTTCGCTTGTCTTTTTGTGTTTTGTCTTCTTGTGTCTTCTCATGTCTTGTTTTGTCTTCTTGTGTCTTCTCTTGTATTCTCTTCTCTTTCTCTTCTCTTCTCTTGTCTTGTCTTGTCTTCTCCTTGTCTTGTCTTGTCTTCTCTTCTCTTTGTCTTGTCTTCTCTTCTCTTTGTCTTGTCTTGTCTTCGCTTTGACCTTCAGTTTACACGACTGCAGTGCTGTTTGCTCTGGTTCCCACTGGCTACAAATGGCATAGTAACATCACAGAATAGGCATATAAATATAGAATAATAGTATTATTAATCAGAAATCAAAGGCAGGGTGGTCGGCACAATTTAACATAAACCAGCCAGATGCCTTTAACCAAAGCCACTTACAGAACCCTGAGCACAGTGCTTCAGTAGACCATGGCAGGGCTCTAGACATTAAGCTACACAGGTGCACTGTTATTGTTCAATTCAATTGTTTCACCAATTATTACAATTCAAAAAAAAATTCTAATGCATTGGCTGTAGGCTACTTGGTTCCCCCATAAATATTTTAACAATTAGATATTTGGATGAGCAGATTTGTTATGATTTGAATTCTTACCCAATTGTATTCACTGTTCAAAATGTATGTTAATATATAAGTTAGATAACTAAATGATTTAAAAACAGTAGCCGAGGCTTTGGCCCTTGCTTATTCTTCCTTCCACGCTAGAATCAGAATCAGAATCAGAAATGTCTTTATTGCCAAGTAAGTTTGCACATACAAGGAATTTCTCTTGGTCATGTGGTGCATCAACATTTACAGACAATATCAAGTAGATAAAAAAGAAAAGTAAATTAAAGTAGAATAAAATTAAATGGAATATATAAACTAAATTAGAATAGAAATAGAATAGGATAGGGCTGTACAATTGTGCTTTAAGTAATACAATGTGGATAGTAGTGTACACCGGGTGATATGATTGGACAGTTTCTGATTCAAAAACTCCGTAACCCAATGTATTTCTCTCCTTTTACAGTTTGGAAAACATAAGTGAGATAGAAACAGCTTTCCGTTCTGTTTATGTAGCTCTGCCTCTGTTTTATAGTGTTCCTATAACAAGCTCGGGGGACCCAAGTTGAACTGTATAATTATTACATCCAGCGGGTCACCCTTTGCTCTGTCGCCAAAGTCCAGGGTTGCCTGTAATGTAATGGGACGGGACTTTGTCACAACCCTCTGAGCGGTTGGTGCTCACTGGAACGTGACCGGGGGGCTTATCAGCGGGCCCTCTTATCAGATCCTTCAGAAACTCATGCACAAACAGGCTCGCGAACCAGTCAGCAAGCCTAGTGTCCCTTATTACAGCCCATAAGATAGTAGACTGGTTTTATTGTAGCTCCGCAGCTACACATTAATCCACCCTGCTTGGGGCATGCTGGGGCCATCATGTGATAACTTGTGTGTCATTCACAGGAGTGCTGTGGTAATTACTGGAGAACATTTGAGGATGTGGCAATATCCGACCACGAAGGAAATATCTTTTATTGTCCACCCAGGAGTCAAGGTAACTGGCGTACAGACATGTAGTGGGCCTTGTGACATGTTCATTTGACGTTTATAGAAAAATCCATTGTGCACAAATCGCTGGGATGTTAAAGTGTTTTGTGTGTGTGTGTGTGTGTGTGTGTGTGTGTGTGTGTGTGCATGTGCGTGTGTGTGTGTGTGTGTGTGTGTCTGTGTGTGTGTGTGTGTGTGTGTGTGTGTGTGTGTGTGTGTGTGTGTGTAGGAGGGATTACATGATTGTGTACATACAGTGCATATGTGTGTTGGTGTGAGTGGTACTGTACGTGGTATATAATGCTGCATAAGGAAAATTCAATCAATTAACATTTTGTTTGAATTCTGACACCAAAACAATCATTTAAGGAACATGTCATCATTATGGGAAATGCTCTTACCCATAGTCTTCTCCAGAGTCAGACAAGAAGATAGATACCAATTTCCTCTCTATGCGTTCAGTAGAAAGCTATCCGGCTGTAAGCTATAGCCTAGCTTAGCACAAATGAATGGAAGCGGATACGGACCACTAGCCTAGCTTAAAACTCTTGGAGAGATGTTTTTGGCCAACAGCTAGGCTAGCTGGTCTGTATCTGCTTCTATTCACTTGTGCTAAGCTAGGCTAGCTTGCAGCCGGATAACTTTCTACTAAGCGCACAGAGAGGAAATTGGCATCTACTGTATCTTACTTGTGTGACTCTGGAGAAGACGGTAAGCGCATTTCCCATAATGTTGGCATGTTCCTTTAAACACTTTAAGGACCGGCCACGTATATATACGTGTTTCGGTGCCATGCGTTGTGAACCAGAGCCACGTATATAGCCGTGGCAAGTTGTTATTGTTTTATTCCATATTAATAACCGTATTAACGTCCCCGATCGAC
>NC_140170.1:158690276-158692776 GCF_963971535.1 Notolepis coatsorum | reverse complement strand
TATGATTTTATACTCAATCAAGGAGGGGAATTTCAATAAGAATGACAATATTGCACTTATAACTGTCCTCCTAAAAAAAGACAAAGACCCCACCGATTGCGGTAGTTATAGACCCTTGAGTCTCCTCGGAACCGATATCAAGCTTTATTCCAAGGTATTAGCCATCAGACTTCAAAAGCATATGACAACTTTAGTTCATCCGGATCAGACTGGCTTCATAAGAGGCCGCTTGATCACGGATAATATAAGACGGTTACTACATGTGCTAGATGCCAGCAAGGATGCCAACTCACCTATAGCAATGCTGTCCCTGGATGTGATGAAAGCCTTTGATAGGTTGGAATGGTCTTACTTATGGGCAGTACTAGAAAGGATGGGGTTAGGAAACGGATTCATTGATATGATAAAAGTAGTATACAAAGACCCATCGGCCATGATCACAACAGGTATAATTACCTCCGGAATTTTTCCGGTATCGCGCTCTGCCAGACAGGGTTGCCCTCTTAGTCCCGGACTATTCGCTTTATCATTAGAGCCTTTAGCACAGTATATAAGACAATCCCAATCCATAGAACCAATCTCAATCATGGGCACACAACATCATATTAGTTTATATGCGGACGACGTAATATTGTTCATGGGAAACCCTACCACCTCAATGCCTCATCTTCTCAAGTTGATTGATGACTTTGGCAATCTATCGGGATTTAGGATAAATTGGCCAAAGTCGGCCTTCCTACCACTTAACGCCCTTACAAAGAATATACTCCTTCCAGGAAAAATACCAATGGTAAAACACTTCAGATGTTTAGGAGTTGAGGTATTCCCTACACGCCCTTACAAAGAATATACTCCTTCCAGGAAAAATACCAATGGTAAAACACTTCAGATGTTTAGGAGTTGAGGTATTCCCTACTATAAACCAAACGGTGAAGTACAATTACACAAAAGTCCAAGATAAGATCAATTACGACTTTGACAGGTGGTCCAAACTTAAAAATTCAGTACAGGCCCGAGTATCAATAGTTAAGATGAATGTCTTACCTAGAATCAACTTCATTAGCTCAATGTTACCGCTACCGCCTCCTGATGGTTACTGGAAAAAATTACACTCCTCTGCATATAAATTTGTTTGGAATAATAAACCTCCAAGAATAAAAAGATTCACCGCACAGAGAAACAAGGCAGACGGTGGACTAGCATTCCCAGACTTTTACCACTATTTTAAAGCGTACTCTTTAAGACCACTGACAACCTGGTTTGACTCCCAAGCATCAGTATCCTGGAGAAACTTATAAGAAAAGATAGTAGCACCACATAGACTGCAGGACATAGTATACACCAAACTATCAATTAAGCAATGCGAAGTGAAATTTGGCCCTCTTATTACACATGTGATTCGGTTATGGCGAGAAACACAAAACAAATATACTAACCAACATAATTGGCATAGCCATACTCCCCTATTCAATAACAATGAACTCCTTATTGGGAAACGACCTATCAGATACCCCAAATGGGAAAAGCAGGGAATACATACATTGGGAGATGTTTTCAACAAACAGGGTTTTTGTAGCTATCATGATATACATACAAAATTTACCTCACTAGTTCCACATATTATTTCTACGCACAGTTATTAAAATGTTTGAAGGCTCATGGAGTCCCATTAAAAATACCAATTGAGCATCACAGATATCACAAATTCTTCTATGAAAGAGAGACATCGAGAGGATTCGTATCTGATTTTTATCATCACTTACTAACGTCTTCGTATGAAATACTTCCCCTAGACTTAGTATGGAGGAGGGATATACCAGATTTGGAAGTAGATTTTGATTGGCAAAAAGTCTGGGCAAACGTTCGAATTGCATCACGCAACCCGGATCATCAACAAATTAATCTTAATTATATTCACAGGACATACCTGACTCCTATAAGATTGAACAGAATGGGACTTAGACAAGATTCTATATGTTCTTTATGTACAAATTGTGATGAGGGTACATTTATGCATATGTATTGGGATTGCCCACCTGTTAAGAAATTCTGGGAAGAAGTGACCCTGAAATTACCAGAATGCTTACTTCTGAATATACCTGTACATCCCTCTGTATTGCTGTTGAATGATGTCTTTCAGTATGCAGCCCCTATACAGCTAAAGAGACTAGTTTTATCCGGTCTTACAGCTGCTAAAAAGCTGATAGCTTCACGATGGATTCAACCGGAAAAAATTTGCCGGAAGGTATGGATTCTTACCTATCTCGATGTGATTTATCTAGAGATATCTACAGCAAGAATTTTAGGTATCAGTGAAACTAACATTGCAATTTGGTTAGAAGTGGTGGAGAGAATAAAAGCTAGCATATGAATTGTAGTTCCTGGTTAGAAACTAATGAAAATGGATGGATTATCCAAGTGGGGGTCCGGGGGGGGGGGGTAGAGCGAGCAAGAGCATATGTATGTATTGTATTGGACTGCAAGTATTAGGTATATATAT
>NC_140170.1:158595276-158685276 GCF_963971535.1 Notolepis coatsorum | reverse complement strand
TTATTAGATATGTGGTTGTAAATGCTTTGTTTTTATTTGAATTCCTGAAAAACCATATGCACTGCACTGAGCATATAAAACGACTCAGTAATTTAACATTATATTGCAAAATGTTTTGGACAGACCGTGAATTTGCAGTAATAAAGTCAATCCAAATCACTTGGGAGTATGAATGTGATATATCACCAGAAAGTACACAACCTCTATTGTGTTCCTCTGAAAACTTTAAATGGAGTTATATGGTTCTTAGTTGGAGATACTCACTTTGAAAACTACATTAACATAAATGTTAAGGCTATTATATACTATTCTTTCATCCACATCTTTTCATGAAACTGTAATGACACAATGTGATTTCAATGTCCTCTGATGACACACAGGGACAAAATCAAACTCATCTCTCGAAAACCAAACCATTCTCCACCTCTTCAATAGTTTTCTCTTGTTGTGCGATTCCATGCTCATGAATACGTACATATCGCAAACATCCATTACTTGTCACGTGGGTACCCACCGGGAGAAGGCTTGTGACCCGTGGTGGGTCCCAAACCTTCATGTAGTGAAAATCCGGGATCTGCAGTGTGATTATCTATATCGCACACCATCAAAACTGTGGTTTTGGACTGAATCGTTGTTGTTCTGCTGTAGCAAGCGTGATCTTTGTACGGGAAGCTGGCCTGAGGATTTCAGAAACACACACACGCATACACACATTTTCCTAGTGAAAAATATCCTCTGGCACTAACCAGAAGAGCGCCCAACAATGTGCTGCGGTGGTCTTCTTTTCCTCTGTTAATGAATGCAGAGGTGACCTGTTTGTCTGAGGAAGAGAGCAGAGGGGAAGCCTGTGTTTCCACTCCATACTATCTGTATCACACAGGCCCCTCGCCAGCCAGGCCTCTGCCTTCACACGCCGTGCGTACGCAGGAAGCAGCACTCCATGAAGGCCAAAGGTCAGGGGAGAAGAGAGAGAGAGAGAGGCACTCGTCCTTTCATTTACCACCAACCCAAGGAGTACATGACATGTGGCGTGTTTACCGTGCCGGGCCGGTTAGGCCTCCTGTATTTACCTTGGAGGTCTGACCGCATGCCGTTATCTCTCTGGATGTATGAAAAGTAGGCCGTGCTCAAGTTTTCCCCCAAATTGAATCACGTTTTAACCCTTTCACTACCACACCACACCACCAAATGGTTAACCCTTTCACCGTGACAATACGGAAGGTTAACCCTTTCACTGCCACACGACAAAGGGTTATAACCCTTTCACTACCACACACGGGTAACCGTCTGTAGTGTGGTAGTGAAAGGGTTAAACATCACACACAAAATGATATTTAAGTGACACTTAAGAACGTGCATCTTTTTAAGCCGCTAATGTATTATTCTGTGTCTCTGACCTCCACATTTTTCGAGAATAGGCGGTTCATGCACATGAAACATTTATAGATATTGTCGTGCTTTTATAGTCCATTGTGCTTTTTATATATTTACATCAGCCATATTATTTAAGGATACATCTAAAAATGTTTACAATTGTATTATGTTGTATACGTAGCATATTACAGTGAATTAAGCTAAGTTATGCAGAGGGATTACATCAGATGTGGCGTATTGTGCACTGTCAGCTTTTGAGCTTCCTCTGCATGGAGGTCCTTTGGATGACCGTCCTTGATTCTATAAACAATTCAGGCTTTTTTAAATTTATTCTTTTATCATGTGCCAAAGTTGATTTGACATGTTCAAATTGCTTATTTTTTTTAAGTCTGTGAAAGAGAATTGTACATTTATAGTTTAACAAACATTCTGAAAAGACACAAGCTTCTGTAAGAAGAATGTTAACCGTGCCAAACTGATAAGATGAGACGTATACTTACAAAGTCAAAATGGCTTTATTGATCCATACAGATGAAAAACAATTTAAATACAAAACAATGCCAGTCAATACTGAGGAAAAAAACAAACTATTTTTTCTTGTGTAATTGACTATATAATGACAAACAAATCTGCCCAGCAGAATCAGCTTCTTAAAAATAATGAAAAGTTAATCCCTGGTGTATCATTACATTGAGTATGTGATTATTTTCTGAGTGACAGGAAGCATGATCACAAAATATGGAAAGCACTTCAGTGATGATTTAGCTAAACAAAATCATGAAAAGGCATGTAGAATTAAACATCGTCTATCAGAGCGAGAAAGTCTATGAAACAAACACAAATAACAAGAGACTAATATTCTTCGAGGGTTACTAATTTCAAGTATTTCCATTATGATAAAATACAGGTAGGCATATACAAAATAAAAAAAAAAGTCCCGTGCATGTCCTGCATGCATGTTTCATGGTGTTTTTTTTCTTCTTATAACTTGCTGTTGTCTGCCTTCATCAATTACATTTATGTGAGTTTTTAAGAAATCATTGGCATGAGATATTTTGCATTAATGATGACCTTAATGTGGGCTATAATAAAAAATAATCAATAGGCTTGTTATTTGTGTGACAGGTAGGCCAAGTGTAAAGGAGCAACTGTCGACATTATGTCTTCTCTTCGAGTTCCCAGTGCAGACAAAAACAAACAAAAAACACTCACATGAAATACTCAGGTGAGGAAGGGTTATCACTGGTGGAGCCAGTTTCGTGGAAACCATTTGCACCAGTCAGTTTCTCGCATTTAAGTTTATATGCGTCCCTCTCGCGTGCCAGCCGATTGAGCTCGTGTTTCAGCTGCTCCACTTGTGTGACCAGGCTGGTCTTCTCATGTTCTAAAACATGCTTCTGCTGGACACGCTTGTAGCGGCAAGACTGCGCGTAACCTCTGTTTTTCAGGGTTCTGCGCTTCTGCTTCAGGCGCATCACCTCGTCCTTGCCCAGGCCCCTCAGGTGCCGGTTGAGCTCCCGGACGGACATGGAAACAAGCTGGTCGTCTGAAAAGTGAGAGTCGCCGTTGTTCCTCCTGTCGTGGCGGCTCTGCTGGTGGAGATGGTGCGCACTGAGGACCGTGTCGGGCGACTGGGGAGCGGAGTCGTCGAGGTCGAGATCGTCGAGATCATCCTTGTGATATTGATCTTGGCAGTGTGCGTTTGGAATATCTTGCATCTCAGGGTGACCCGAGTGGCCGTCGCCGGGCTGGCGGAGGAGTCCGGGGTACGGCTGCTCGTTGAGGTGATGCGCCGGCGCGTACCCGTCAAAATCTGCTTGGAAAGCAGTTTCGTGGCTGTGTGGCACGGACGGGTGCTGCCCGTGCACCGTCGTGCTGATGAGCGCCTCCACCGCGTCCTCGGGCGTTAGACCAAAGGAATGAGGGTACATCTGGTGAGGGTAACCTCCATTGTTTGATATCCAGAAGTGGTCACTGCCGGGGTTATTATTCCTCTGCTCGTTCGGGTTGAGGTTTGGTGACGAGGGCACCGAGCTGCAAGGTGTGCTGCCCGGAGTGGACGACACGGAGTCCGGCCTCCCGAGCTGACTGCACGGTCCGATGAACGCCGACTGCATCGCCTCTTTCTTTACGCCGAACTTCATCAAGTCGAACTCGCTGACAAAATCCATGGGGGGGGGTTTCTGGAGTCCCAAATGCGAATGCGCCTCGGCGGTCATGTCGATTGGAAATCTGGTATCTTCCCAAGAGTTCCAAAACAGGGCTCACCACTGTTTCATGCAGTCAGTTCGCCTAAATAATGTCACTTTGAAAATAAAATATTTCAGTAAAAAAAGATGAATAAATGGTCCTGCGAGGAAAAAAACATGCGTGCGCAAAAAAAAAAAAAGGTTTCCCCTAAACGAACCACTTAACCATCTAATTCCCTGCAGGCTACGGGCTACTTCTTGAGGCCACGACGCTGGGTCTTGTGAGAGCCACTGGACAGGAACGTGTCTGCTACACCACCTCTGCCTTTTGCAGGAGAAGCGCAATTTCTTCATAAAGCACCATTGGCGTGATGTCACGCGTTGTAGCTACACCTCCACCGCCCTCTCCAATGGAGAGACGCCGAAGAGGGGCTCATTTGCATAAACGCTGATGTGTGTATCTTCAGCACCTCCGAGGCTTATGTGATATAGTGCCCATTTTGATCCAATCTAAGCAACACTAGCCACACTGGTGCAATCAGTCTTTTCTCGTTTCACTAGATTTCTCCCCATGTTTAACTTAGTAAACTCTCAAACGTCCATATACGCGGTTTTGGTTTTGTTGACCATATCCATTCGGGGCTATTATTATAGCCTGACATACGTTCCTCGAGAGTTTGATGAGTACGGTGAAAAATAAACCATTTGCCCATTTCTAAGTCACCATACATCTGAATATATATAGGTGGTTTATACTTCATTGTTTACAAACATTACCAACGTAAACAAACCCTTTACAGACATGAAAAACAACACATACGAGCTCATAATATTATGTATCTGTTGTCTAGTGTTAGTTCTTGTATCAAGAGCTCAGTCAATAAACTAGAGAATGAATGTCTCCATTGTTATTTCTCATGTTGGGTGGTGTAGATACCCCATTTATTTACATTTGGATCACTGATTGCGCCTTTAGTAATATTTATATTTATAGCCGTCCCCTTTGGCTTCCTGGCCTAAATGTGTGTTGAGATTTCAAATCCATGTCGTGTTTATCTGGCCTAAACTGAAGAGATGAAGTAGCATATATGCCTAAAATCATTCTGGAAAAATATTAATAAAGATAGTGCTGACTTTGTCTACATCACGTCAAGTGATATCATACAAAATGTGTTTTCAGCACGTAGTAACTGCATTCATAATAAACAAGTGTTTTTTTTAACCTGCCGTCATGTCCCCTTTAACAGCGGTGATAGAACATACTGTTGGGAGCAATAAGGATATTGTATTTTACTCTCATTCTTGTCCCGGTTGTTGTTTTCTCTTTGGCCTAAGGTATGGGTTAATGCTGACACCTTGTGGCCGTGTGTTGCCTAAACGGGACTACTGGTAAATTGCAGGCAGAGTAAATTCACCAGCTTATTCATTACTACCATCTCTCTCTCTCTCTCTCTCTCTCTCTCTCTCTCTCTCTCTCTCTCTCTCTCTCTCTCTCTCTCTCTCTCTCTCTCTCTCTCCTCTCCCTCTCCCTCTCTCTCCTCTCTCTCTCTCCTCTCTCTTTGTATACACAACAGCCATCCCACATGGCAATAGGGTTCTGAACTTCTGTGTGTTTCACCAGCTATTTGGTAAACATACAGGACTAAAGAGGGAAGTTATCTTTTCAGTTCAGCGACAGAGAGAGAAGCCATGGAGCAAACGGGTAGCATGAGGAGAAAGACTATTGCCAGACTACATAAAGCCGAAGTTATGATTGCTGGAGAGCAACTCAGGTATGGAGAGAGAGAGAGAGAGAGAGAGAGAGACGAGCAACTATATGATCTACTCATTGTGCAAGTCTACAACGTTTTTGCAAGTTTTACTAAAAGCTTATAATCTGAGACAGTAAAACAAAAAGTTTTAATAATGAGATTTCAGTGTTACAGGTCTTGAGTCTTTGGTCTCAGCACAGATCTTGAGACCATACACAGTCTCTGTCTCAGACCTAATTTGTCTCTGCCTTGTTCTTGGACCAGCAGAGGTCTTGAATATACCTGTATATACACTCTGTATACTTCTATATACAACTGCATATAACCCATAGCTCTGTATGATAGCATGTATAATAATGCTGTATATACCATATATATATATTTATTCTCACCGTATATATCTATCCATACCTGTCTGTACTTAACTGCACATAGTCCTTTTACATATCTGTAGATACTATATGTATATCGATTCTATACATATCCTACTCTTACTAGTTATGCTGCTGGCCAGTATGACTACTACCATGCTGTCTTTATACCTGACATTGCACATATTATACTACAACTCTACATACATCTGATTAGCACTACACTCAGTTATACTCATTTGTATATTTTATATCCAGTTTAATCACCTGCACATTGTATATTATGTTACATTTGCACTCTGGTTGGATGCCAAACTTTTCGTTGTACTGTATTTGTGCTGTATAATGACAATACATTTGAATCAAATCTAATCTAATTTAATCTAATCTAATTTCACAAATGTCCTCTGTCTTTTCTTTTGGTTAAGTGCTTTTTTAATTTTTGTACAATAATCAATAAGCCAAACAGGATTTTCTCCTGCTACTGTTGAGGTTTTCTGCTGCCAGTTTCAATATAGTAGCATATTATCAATATACAATATTGATAGATCGTGTCTTTAAGACAACTCAAGATGAAGTTGACCTCGATCGCCTTCGGTTTTGATTTTGACTCGATCTAGACCTGAACAAATCTCGGATCTGGATTTTGACTGGGGGATGGTCTTGATTGCAACACCACCGACTTCATATAGAGCTCAGCTTACTGCCGGTTTTAACCTCACTCCTCAAGGTTGAGGCTCCACGATGGAAAGCTGGTCAAGGAGAGACGCTATCACCTGCGTACTTACCCAAACTGCTTCGTGGCCCAGGAGCTCACGGAGTGGCTCGTCAGCCATAAAGAGGCTCCAGACCGGGACACGGCTGTCTGTCTCATGCAACACCTCATGGACCACGACATTGTCCACCACGGTAAGGCCTGTTTCAGGTGGAAAGTAACTAAGTATTTTTTACTCAAGTACTGTACTGAAGTATAATTTTGAGGTACTTGTACTTTTTACGTGAGTATTTTTACTTTAGGGAACTTTATACTTTTACTCCACTACATTTATCTGAACCCATCAGTTACTAGTTACTTTGAAGAAAAATATTTTGCATAGAAAACATGGCAAAAATGTTATTATTAAAAGATGATATACTTTCACATTTGAAGCCTGTCAACTTCAAGAGGACGTAGAGCCGCATAACTGGACCACATACCACTTTAACATGACCTTTAATCAGAGCAGCATAACTGGACCGCATACCACTTTAACATGACCTTTAATCAGAGCCGCATAACTGGACCACATACCACTTTAACATGACCTTTAATCAGAGCAGCATAACTGGACCGCATACCACTTTAACATGACCTTTAATCAGAGCAGCATAACTGACTGCATACCACTTTAACATAACCTTTAATCAGAGCCGCATAACTGGACCACATACCACTTTAACATGACCTTTAATCAGAGCAGCATAACTGGACCACATACCACTTTAACATAACCTTTAATCAGAGCAGCATAACTGGACCACATACCACTTTAACATGACCTTTAATCAGAGCAGCATAACTGGTCTGCATACCACTTTAACATAACCTTTAGAGGTCAATGGTTAGAGGTTTGAATGCTCCCAAGCACTGGAATACACAAACATCATGTAGAATACATACTTTTACTTTAGATATGTAAGTAAATTCAATAGCAAATACTTCTCTAGTTTTACTTAAGTAGAATTTTAATGGAGGACTTTTACTTTGACCAGATTACTAATTTATCTGGGTATTTCTACTTTTACTTAAGTAAAGGAAATGTGTACTACTTCCACCACTGAATATACAGTAGACTCAAACAGTTTGACTTAAACATGGAAAGTAAGTATTTACATATCTGTAGATACTAGATCTATATCTATACATATCCTACTCTTACTAGTTACGCTGCTGGCCAGTATGACTACTACCATACTGTCTTTATACCTGTATCACTGTACATATTATACTACAACTCTGTACATACATCTGATTAGTACTACACTCAGTAGTACACATTTGTATGATATGATGATATGATATGATACATTTATTTATATTGCGCCCCCAACCAATAGTTACATCAGCCAGAGAAAGAAGAAAAGAAAAAGACAGGAAACAATTGGAAAAACAGACAAAAATACATGCAGGCCATCCAAGCAGACGGAGTACAGACGGACATAAATACACCTGTCGCACTACAACACTGTACATTGGAGGTGGGTGGGGGGGGGGGGGGGGGGGTTGGGTAGGGGGGGGGGACACTGTACACTGTACATTGGAATACTGACAAAGCCATACTTGGTCATTTACTGTACAACTGGGTTAGGACATTTGTAGGGGCCAGTTTCGAATTGCAGTCTCCCGTAGGTGTTCTTTGAGAGTGCTTTTGAAAGTGGGTAGTGATTCACATTCCTTTACAGCTTTGGGTAGGGCGTTCCACATTGATGTGGCATAATTGCGAAACGTGTTTAGTCCCTTGTTTGAGCCGAATCTGGGTTTAACATGATTTGTGGAGCTCCCTCTGGTGTTGTGATCGTGGTATTCACTGACCTTTGGGAAGTATTTTGACATGTACATGGGTACCTTGGTCGTGTAGTGTATCTTGTAGACCAGGCCCATTGCAAGTTGCTGTACTCTGTCGTCTACTCTAAGCCATCCTAGGTTGTCAAAGTGGGTAGGGGTGAGGTGGGTTCTAGGAGTCAGGTCAAGCAGTAGTCTGACTAGTTTGTTTTGAGATGTTTGTAATTTGGTTTTCAGTGCCTTTGAGGTGCTTTGGTACCATGAGGTGCAAGCATAGTCGTAGTACCCTTGAATGAGTGCTCCTGCCAGAGTCTTCAGGGTATTCTTGTTTACTAGAGAGGAGATCCGGTACAAGAATCGAGTTCGTTGGTTGACTTTTTTTTATTACATTGGATGCCATTTTGTCACAGGAAAGATTAGCCTCTAGGATGGAACCCAGGTAGGTAATTTCATCTTTCCTTGTGACAATATTGTCATAGCCTCAGAAGACATGTAAGACTCATGTTACGCTGTCAGATACTGTTCTCATAGCCTCAGAATACATGTAAGACTCATGTTACGCTGTCAGATACTGTCCATAGCCTCAGAATACACGAGACTCGTATTACGCTGTCAGATACTGTCCTCATAGCTTTTCAAAGATGCAAAAAATCAAATTGAGGATGAAAAGATTTCTGCAGTCAAGTTTTCAAGTTTTGTTTTATTTGCCACATATAAGGTACATGTACATTACAGTGAAATGCTTGGTTCTGTATGACCCTCCTGAGATTGTGCTTCATACACTAAAAGAAACTGCTGCTCTACAGTACTTGATTAGAAATACAAAACAATAGAGGCTGCGGTCTCGACTCCCGGAGAGTCAGCATTGCCTTGGCTCGGGCTGATCGCTATACTAACTCGTTTGGCTGAGTTAGGGGGAGGGGAGCCGTGGGTGGGTCCTGGGCGTTGTGGACAGCGACCCCTACAGTTCGGTCGGGGTGCCTGCTCAGCAAGGGTAGGATCTGGAGAGAGGTAGTGCGACCTTCCACACGTTACACTCTCCCGGTGAGAATCTGCGTGGCCAGGCTGGCCTGCCGGCTGGCTGCACATGCGTCGGAGGAAAGCATGTGACAGTCTCCGGTCTCTCGGACCAACAGTAGGGGAAAGTGCGCAACAACCAGGAAGTGGTTTGGGAATTGGCATAACGATGAACAGTGGGATGGGAGAAAAATCGAAAAAAGAAAAAAAAGGAGGGAAAAAAAGATAATAATAATAAAAAAATAATAATACAAAACAATGATTTTTTTTTAAAGAAACCTTACAGATGTGTTCCATAGACTCACAGGAATTGTGTAAAAGTGCCCAAATAGTGAAAGAAATAGTAAAATAGTTCCCCTTTAAACAAAACAAAAATGTACAAAATGCTAAAATTAGGTAGAAGAGGTAGCGCAAATTTGTAATAATAAATAGATAAAATATGGTGTAATGATTAAAAAGTTATTAAAGTGAGTGTGTGCACGTGGATGTTGTGTGCAGTGAATGTAGAACGGATGAGTTAATGTTACAGCGAGTCCACATTGGGCATCCTGATGGCTTGGGGATAGAAGCTCCTTCTGAGTCTCTCTGTACTGGCCATGAGACTCTGGTATCACTTGCCTGACCGCAACAGTGCAAAGAGGCAGTTGTTTGGCCTATTGAATCAAAGCGAAAAGAAAAAAAAACAGTAGTTGGGCAACAGTGTTTCAACAGCAGCACCCCCCCCCCCCCCCCCCCCCCACCATTGCACCACCAAAAACACATCTCCCTATCAGGAGTCATAATCATTTCTCACTGGGATCGTATCACTCTCTCTCTCTCTCTCTTTTTCTCTCTCTTCAGTCTGTGACAAGCGGCCTGCGTTCAAGGATGCGAAGCTCCTGTATCGCTTCCGTAAAGACGACGGAACATTCCCCTTCAACACAGAGGTGAAGGTCTTCATGCGAGGACAGCGGCTGTATGAGCAGTGAGAGCTGTTTTCTTCAGGCCTAGCGGGAATCCTTGACCTAGCTTGAAGCATACCATTGATGCTTGTGGAGGTGTAGCTACCTGGGATGGAACCTGATGGTCTATTTGGCCATTTCTACACCAAACTCATTTAATTGAATTTTAAAACCTTCATTGAAACTCGAAAGGCATTTACAGTCATGCCGAGTGTAAATAAAGATATAAGCTAAAAATAAAAAGAAATAAAAAGGGCATATAAAATCACACAGCATATAAAATCATAACAATAAGCTCATTCGCTTCCATTCAAACTCACTGGCTAGTGGGGAGTTTATTTTTATTTTTATTTTTTTACTGGGACTGGAAAACACTAGCCATAGGCTAAAGCGGGCAAGTTACACATTTGCATCCCAGATGGCTACATTACATAATCCGATGCTTGCCAAGAGCCAGCATATGTTAAAAAGGTTGCAATGATAGCAGATCACAATTTCAAACTCTACTCAATGGTGTGAAATGTCCTCTAAATAGATGCAGGTACTTGTGTCTAATCATATCCTCCTACTACTACTGCATGTATAAGTGATTTGTATAATATGACAAAAGCCATATCTGATAATACACTAGTGTGTGTGTGTGTGTGTGTGTGTGTGTGTGTGTGTGTGTGTGTGTGTGTGTGTGTGTGTGTGTGTGTGTGTGTGTGTGTGTGTGTGTGTGTGTGTGTGTGTGTGTGTGTGTGTGTGTGTGTGTGTGTGTGTGTGCGTGCGTGCGTGCGTGCGTGCGCGTGTGTCTGTGTCCCACAGCCTCATAGCAGCCAAGGACTCCATTCTGCAGCTGAGAGAGGAGCAGGGTGTTGCATATCAGCGCTCCTTCCCTGGTTGCCAGATGATTGACTGGCTGCTCCAGAACGGAGAGGCTGAGAGCAGGCGCCAGGGTCTGGATCTGTGTCGCGCGCTGCAGGAGCAAGGCATCATTCAACACGGTGAGCCGGGCCACGTGATTCACCCCCGCTACAAGCCTCCGTGGCATCTATCGTGCGGCATTAGGTGGCTCTCAATCAGTGGTGTAGTCTAGGTTTTTTTTTGCCTGATTGTTGGGAGGGGCGTGGCCCAAGCACAACTATGGGCGTGGCCTAAGCCTGGTAGGGCGGCACTATTTCTGACATAAAGCCAGGGAGATGTATCCCTTGTGTCTAATAATAATAATAATAATAATAATAATAATAAATGGATATATAATAATACATGCATCCACACATAACTGAGGGCATTCAGTAATATACTGCGGCATGGTCATGCTGGACCTACAAAAGGATTTCGACACTGTCAATCACACCATTCTGATTGACAAGCTAAAAGCAATTGGTTTTGATAGTCTATGAGTGAGCTGGATGCAATCCTACCTGGAGGGGAGAGAGCAGATGGTGGAGGTAAACGGTACCCTACCCCCCCCCCCCCTCACAGTGAGCTGTGGTGTTCCACAAGGAAGCATACTAGGTCCGCTACTATTCCTAATTTATGCAAATGACACGTCGTCAGCTTGTGACTGCAACTTGTTCCTGTTTGCGGACGACTCAGCCCTGCTGGTCTCTGACAAGAACAAGTTACAGGTTGAAAAAACCCTCAGCTCAGAACTAGGCAAAATCTGCACATGGCTCGCTGATAACAAACTATCATTACACATGGGCAAAACAGAGTCCATTCTCTTCGGTTCAAATAACAAACTCAGCAAGACCGACGGCTTCTCAGTTACAGTGGGTGACAATATTGTCACAAGGAAAGAAGATATTACCTACCTGGGTTCCATCCTAGAGGCAATCTCTCCTGTGACAAAATGGTATCCAATGTAATAAAAAAAGTCAACCAACGAACACGATTCTTGTACCGGATCTCCTCACTGGTAAACAAGAATACCCTGAAGACTCTGGCAGGAGCACTCATTCAAGGGTACTACGACTATGCTTGCACCTCATGGTACCAAAGCACCTCAAAGGCGCTAAAAACAAAATTACAAACATCTCAAAACAAACTGGTCAGACTACTGCTTGACCTTACTCCTAGAACCCACCTCACCCCTGCCCACTTTGACAACCTAGGATGGCTTAGAGTAGACGACAGAGTACAGCAACTTGCAATGGGCCTGGTCTACAAGATACACTACACGACCAAGGTACCCATGTACATGTCAAAATACTTCCCAAAGGTCAGTGAATACCACGATCACAACACCAGAGGGAGCTCCACAAATCATGTTAAACCCAGATTCGGCTCAAACAAGGGACTAAACACGTTTAGCAATTATGCCACATCAATGTGGAACACCCTACCCTGTAAAGGAATGTGAATCACTACCCACTTTCAAAAACACTCTAAAAAAACACCTACGGGAGACTGCAATTCGAAACTGGCCCCTGTAAATGTCCTAACACAACCCCCCCAAATGTACAGTAAATGACCAAGTATGGTCTTGTCAATATTCCAATGTACAGTTTTGCTTGTTCAGTTGTACAGTGTGTATGTATTGAGCTGTACTGTACTGTACCCATTCTGCAATCTGTTAATAAAGTTTTCAATCAATCAATCAATCAATCAATCAATCAATGGGTATATGAAAGACATTTACAGTTTTTACAGCTGGGGAGATTGAAATGCTTTGGACTGAATTTTTATTGAATTTGTTATTAAATTTTCAGATTATTATAATTTGAGAGTGCAAGTATTGTTAGAATGCTGATTATGCTTATTGGTTATAACAGCAGTATTAACAGTGAACATTCCTGCCGTTCTGTCACAATTCAAGCACTCATCTATTACAGAGTATTATGAATTTGGCAGTGCATGAAGACACAAACTGGATTAATCTATTACAGAATATTATGAATTTGGCAGTGAAGAAGACACAAACTGGATTAATCTATTACAGAATATTATGAATTTGGCAGTGACGACACAAACTGGATTAATCTATTACAGAATATTATGAACTTGGCAGTGACGACACAAACTGGATTAATCTATTACAGAATATTATGAACTTCGCAGTGAAGACACAAACTGAATTCATCTATTACAGAATATTGTGAACTTGGCAGTGAAGACACAAACTGAATTCATCTATTACAGAATATTATGAACTTGGCAGTGAAGACACAAACTGAATTCATCTATTACAGAATATTGTGAACTTGGCAGTGAAACACAAACTGGATTCAGGATTCAAGATTTGAAGTCTCCCCTGCAGTCAAGAATATTAAAATAAATTGCGGATAGTACACAAATTTTCCAAAATGTGCAGGCAGTACACTCAGTGCACCCAGTGTACCCCTAGACTACACTACTGCGCTCAATATTCACTGTAAAAGCAAAAAAAATTAAAAACACACTCTCCACATCAACAACTTTACCCCCTAAATAAGTCATCATAGTCAATCAATCTGCACATACTCTGGTTATGTACCGAGCTATGCATGAATGGAATTCATTCCCCAGACATATCACACAAGAAAACAGTAACACACAATTTAAAATGTTTTAAGCATCTTTTGACAAGGGATATTTGAACAGATGTAGACACTATTGAAATGTGTGAAAGTTTTTTATGCTTTTCAAATGTGATTGTAAAAGTGAGTTACAATTATGGGATAAAATACTTGGGACTTATGCATTGCAACAACATCATTATGTATCAACATCAATTTAGAACGTCAAAGGCTCATTCAATTTATCAAGTCACGTCACGTCACGTCATCAAATCCATCAAACAGCGCATCTCCTCATATATTTTAAACCCAGTTACAATATCACTAACGTGTGACACTGTCACAGTGACAGCGATACAATTAAACACTCCACAGATTCAGATTCCTCATAATTCATATCCACAATCCGCGCATAGACGCTTCATATGCTTGAATGAAACACAATCCGGGCGCTCCGTTAAGCAAATACACAGCGAAGAATATTAAACTAATCAGAGCCAAATGCCCGATAGGTTTCATTCATTAGAAATATCCCCGTGGGATTCACATTTGCAATGATCAGTTTAGTTCGTTATTAAAATAACTGTGTGTCGCGAGCGCCGTATCTGTATAACTATGACGTGCATTATTTAGGACAAAGTAAATTTAGTATCAGCATTTTAGGTCTATTATTTTACATTTCAAAAGCCCCCTCTAGGAAAACGAAGCACAAAAACATAATTCAGAATGGTATAATGGGATTTATACAATGGCATGCAAATTTCTCGATTCTGATTGGCTGAAACAGTCAATTTACACGTATGTATTTTTCATAATTCCACGCTCTTGGTCCCAGGACCCGCCCACAACCGAATTACTATCACTCCGCCGTTCGGCTTTTTAGGAAAAAACAAGATGGCGGACAATAATCTTTAACAAATGGATATGTTGATAGCGTCATAACGACTAAATATAAACCGATTCTGTCACGGCGAATGTCTTAGTTCTTTAAACAATGTTGGATGATGTAATTGATGGGTCATGAGTCATTGTGGAACAAAATTAAAATCGCGCGGATTGATTGATTGATTAATTTGCATTTAAATTTTTTTTCTATAGAAGCAACTGGGAAGTGCGCTGTTTTAAGTGAGGGTGGACTGAATGGATATGTCATAACGACTAAATGGAAAACGATTCTGTTACGGCGAATGTCGTAGTTGCTTAAACAATGTTGGATGATGTAATTGATGGGTCATGAGTCATTGTGGAACAAAATAAAAATTGCGCGGATTGATTGATTGATTCATTTGCAAAAAAAATTTACCTACTTTCAAGCAGCTGGGAGGTGCGCTGTTTTAAGTGAGCATGGCCTATTGAATTGATTGATTGATTGATTGATTGATTGATTGCTAATTTAATTACTGTTCGCCTGGTTTCCAACTGGTTACGTTTAGGCCCTCTTTCGAAGTTGGTTAAGGTTAGAGTTTGTCTTTAGAGCAGGGCGATAGACCACCAGCCCTGGTTCCAAACTCTAACCTTAACCAACTTCGAAAGAGGGCCTAAACTTAACCAGTTGGAAACAAGGCGGACAGTAATAAAATTAGCAATCAATCAATTCAATAACCCACGCTCACTTAAAACAGCGCACCTCCCAGCTGCTTCTATAGAAAGTAAGTTTAAAAAGAAAAAGAAAAAAATTCCCTATAGGGCAAAGAAAACTTTTTTAAATTTGTTTTACCTACTTTCTATAGAAGCATCTAAGAATGAAGTTCTATAGAAAGTAGGTTAAAAACTAAAGAAAAGTTGGATGTGTTAGTTGGTTGGATGTCTAGGTGAAAGACAGTTGGATGTGTTAGTTGGTTGGATGTCTTAGTTGAAAGACAGTTGGATGTGTTAGTTGGTTGGATGTCTTAGTTGAAAGACAGTTGGATGTGTTAGTTGGTTGGATGTCTTAGTTGAAAGACAGTTGGATGTGTTAGTTGGTTGGATGTCCTACTAAGAACAGTTGGATGCACTTCCGAGCTGCTTCCACATGGAGGCAACTTCTCTTTTTTGTTGTTGTGGGAACTACTTTTTCTGGCGGATGGTTTTTTCAATAAATCTTCGATTAATGTGTGTTTATTGTATAGCAATAAGGTTGGATGAATGTGCCAGTTGTATAAAAGCATTACACCACTTGTAGTCGTGGTTTGTGAAAAATAAACCATGCCTAGGGGGGTTATTTTTCACAAACCACTCCTGCGTGTGATGTAATGCTTAAGTAGACTGTGAGAAATATTTCAGGAAGCGAGCTGCATTTCTTTGCGAGGGTGTGGCCATGCAGGTTATCTAGCTAACTGAACTAAACCCTGCTCCTGAGCAGGTTCAAACGTTCTGATCTGTTACAATAGCGACTTAGAAAATCCGACGTCGGGGAACGGAAATGTCTGGCTTAAGTCAAGCTATGCTGAAAATTGTCCGGCTAACTCAGTTAGCCAGGTACGGGGAATAGGGCCCAGATCCTTTAGCCTGTTTACTTGTAATGTTATGTTATGATGTACGTATTATGTCTATGTGTGTGTACTAGTCCAAGTCTCTAGTCCTTTGTCCTGATTACTTGTAACATTATATGTTATGACGTAAGTATTATGTCTGTGTGTGTGTGTGTGTGTGTGTGTGTGTGTGTGTGTGTGTGTGTGTGTGTGTACTAGTCCTTTGTCCTGTTTACGTGTAATTTCATATTATGACGTAAGTATTATGTCTGTGTGTGTACTAGTCCTTTGTCCTGTTTACTTGTAATTTCATGTTATGATAAGTAGTATGTGTGTGTGTGTGTGTGTGTGTGTGTGTGTGTGTGTGTGTGTGTGTGTGTGTGTGTGTGTGTGTGTGTGTGTGTGTGTGTGTGTACTAGTTCTTTGTCCTGTTTACTTGTAATGTCATGTTATGTAAGTATTATGTTGCATGGTCACAATGTAAGTTTTTTGTGGACCCCAGCATCTGTTGCCTGGTAACACTTTCCTTATTCTGACAGCAATGGCCAACTGTGATTTTGCTACCTAACCAAATAAACAGCTCCTTTCTAAAGCAAATCTTCCCATTGATGTGAATATGTACCCCTATTATTGTTATTATTTTAAATTCAAAGTATTAAGAGCATAGTACTGCTCTGGGCGTTCTTATTTTTTATTGTGCCTTAAAATGAATAGATGTACTTATTGCTGTGTTCTGTAAAGTAATTCAGAACAGTTTTGTAACGTAATTCAGAACTGTCCGCTTTAAACTACTCTCTAACTATGGAAACAAGTGAAAGCAAGACCCCATCTGTAGATATGCAGCAGGAATATATCAGAGGCGGAGTATATGAGAAAGACCTATGGCTCTGACACTAAACATCTAAAACACTGGATTGATACTGTATGTCTATTTTATGTGTAGCTGCCAATTTCACGATTTTATATATCTATCTTATGTGCCAATCAAACCATACACAAAGAGGCCTATTAACACTTTGAGTGCCAAGGGTCCGGTGCCCCGGAACCCCGTTGCGTGCCAACACCCACTTCAATGATAGAGCTCTCATATTTGCGAACGCATAAACTATATCTTAAATTATGGCTATGTATAATATGGCCGTCGCTTATCAATGACTGCAGTCAACATTGTAGAAACGGATAGTTTTCTAATCGGTTCATTTCCGTTTCATACCATTTTGAAAAACGCTCGTTTTATGAAAGTTCCTGAAGAAAATAAAGATTCTGTGATAAACGCCCTTTACTGGAATACACTGGAATACACAAAACACGTTGTCATTTTTCGGCCTATTTATTAATCGTTTTCAAATAAACACTAGATTATCTTTTTTTGTATCTACTTTTTTCTCCCATTTTCAATTTTTCTCCCTACCCTCCCCTGTGTTAGATTCTGATCAATCTGCCAGTATCACGTCTTCTTGTGTTATCACCTCTCCATCACTCCCTCTGCGTTGTGTACTTTTAATGATCCCAACGTCTCATATACTGGCTGTACAATCCTTATCTCTCCCCGTTAGTGCGATCCGCCACCATAATAATTCTCCACCTTCGTAAGAATTCGACACTTTGACAGCATACCTTTGAAAGAGCGTTGTTTATTGATATAAACAGAAGCCTCAGCCCAGATGTTATCAGATTGTATTTTCATTTTCAATGCTATGGTTTCTTCCCTCTTAGTCTCAGTCAGATTGTAGTCTGCCCCTACCCGGAACCACTGTTCTGTATCGTTAGTGGCTTAGCTTGGCATCACTACTGCACTATCTCGCGTACGTGCACGCGTACTGAATAAACCACAAATGTACCTCTAATACCAGTATTAGTCTGACCACACCCCTCATCAGCTTACCTTCATAAGCAGGTGTGTGGTCACCTGCTCTCCTCCTTCTCGCTTTCACCACAAGGAAGAAGTGCCTCGGTAGATCCCCACACTTGACACCATGATGGAAGAAATTGGATTAGGAACAGCTTTGGGAAACAAGGATACGTTGACTTCATATCTTTATTTTCTCTCTCACTATTTTCGAGAAAATACGGCGATATTGTCTTCGTACTGGAGTGTCTGGAAGATGATGATCATTCTAAAAACCCTCCACCGGTTTTCGTATGGGGAGCACGCCGCTGCATGCTTCTCAACTGCAGTTCCTTGCTGTGTTTGTTGGGGTGAAACCTGTCAGGCCACAGCTGAACTGTCGGACATGCCGCTGTTGTGAGAAGCGGTGCGTTCCAGGTTGGGTGAGTAGTGTTTGCTGGCGGGCTCCACTTGTCTGTTAGTGCTATGGGGGCTACTTGACAAAGTTTATGGAAACCGGCCCCAGGCTAGGGTCCTTTGTTTAGCCACCTAGGCGACAGAAGACCTTGGTCTGAAGACCATTATAGTTTTAACTAGTGGGCCGCGACCATTGACACTGGTGATCCCTGTGTGTTCTGGACGAGTGGATTCTCTCTGTCACCGTGTTAAGGCCCCATCTTTCATATCCAAATGAGAGTATTCCTTCACGAGGGGATATGTGCATGTAATGTGCGATAGCGGCAGATTCATGTTCAATGTCAGCTACACAGGCCAGTTGGTACTGTGCTGATCCGTCGGATGTGGTAATGTCACCGTTGTGAAGCGGTGCGGACATCTTGTTTTCTCTTTTCTCTTAAAAAGGGAGGAGAGGTTCAGAACGGCGGCCTGTCTGGGTGAGTGTTATGTCATAGAGTACGTCACCGTGCGCGTCTCTGTTGGTAGGACTTCCGTGTGCTGTTCAGGTCCATGTGATGGATCTGTTTTCAGGGGGGGTGGTCAGGGCTCCTCCTCACCAAGCGCCTATTCAGGCCTTCTGTGAGTTCGGACTCCTTCTTCCATGTGAGGAAGCCTCCATCAGAGTACAGAGCCTTCCTCCTCAGATTGTCAAAGTGAGTGGACCCTCTAGAAGGGTCCTTTTCTATTGTATGTATATTCGATTCAATTCGTTTATTGAGTGTGTATGGGTTCGGTGCCTCTTCCCCGGAGGCCCTAAAACCAGTTTTTTACATGGCTCAAGGTGCAATATATTCTTTTCAATCTGTACAGCTCGCGTGGGAAGTCTCTCTGGGGATCCCCGTCTCCTTCCTATGGGAGGGTGGTGGGATGTAAAAATGTGAAAATTTTTTACCCCGGCTGTGTAGACTGGGATACATACTGTTGATGCTTCCTTCTTTCTATTCCAGAAGTGTTGGAGTTAGGGAGTGTCACACCCCTCTTGTCGTTCCCCTGGGCGCCTTGGGGATTCAATGACAGGTCTAAATAGCCTGTTCATTGATGGGGGTGTGTCCCGACGCACGTATAGTGCTAGCTCGCTGTAAACAGGCGATTGACTGGCACGCCTTGGTTGCTTGTGGTTGAAACAGCGTTTTTATAAAGCAACTGAGATGGGGGTTTTTCCTCTTCCGACGACCACATCCCATGACCTGGGTGGGTTGTCGACGGATTCTCGTTCATGTCTGGGGGATGATGACGGGATGGATCTGAACATGTGTAGTGGGGTCTCACGCCCTTGGGGTGGGCCACCAGGCGCGGTTCGTCCGAACGTCTGGGTGGCGCCTTCTTTTCATGTTAAGATCAACACGCATATCTGCCCTTCTCCTGGGGTAGGCATGTTGGCGTGGTTAGGGCACGGGACTGGTTCTGGTCACGCTGGTCCAGATCAGTTGAACCCGTTGTCCGCCGGGGATGCAGATCTGCTGTTCTGGTACCCTGAGGGACTTGGGCTTTTTTCAGGGGGAAAAATGCCAGGTCGGTCTGGGTGTCACAGGGTTAAGCGCTATGGAGACCCTGGTTGGGTATGTTTTTACTCAGCACTGTCGTCATGGCTTACAGCCATGCCATTCTGTACGCGCTCGATCTCGTCGGATCTCGGCCGCTACACAGGTTGGTCCTGGTTAGTACTTGGTTGGGAGACCGCCGGGGAATACCAGGTACGGTGTGCTTAGGGGCTGGTTCTCCATTATTTTTCGCTCCTCTCTCACGCATGGCGAAGAGGGGCCTGTGGGGGTGGTTTTTTGACCTCCTCTGGTGACCCTGTGCTTCCCATACCGCCAGGCCCGGTCCGAAGTGATGTTTGCGACCCGTAGGCCTGGGTTAACCCTTTTTGGAAACTGAAACACTTGTACTGCGGTATAGCCGGTGTATACCCGCAGGTGTGTTTTGGAGTTTTTTCTTGAGGGGTTATAGGAACAACCACCGCATTGGGTAACACCGAGGTGGTTGATTCCCTGGTGTGTTGGAGCAGTGTCAACTCCCGGGTTCACCGTTTGAGGGTGCCCCTGCACGTTCATGACGTCTGCCAATCGTGTCAGCCTTCTCTGCCTCGACCCCTCTGGGTGGGGGTTGTTAAATGGAGGCTTGGTCATGCAACACCGCCAGCTTACGCTCCTTCCGCCGGGGCGGCTGTGTTCAGCTGTCCCCTCTGGCGCCTGTCTCGTCCGCAGTCTCCAGGCTAGGGTTAACAGCCTGTTGCCTGGTTTTTCCCCGGTGCGCTGCCTGCTTCCGTTGGTTAACCCTTTTTTTGTGTGCTTACGGCCATGCTGACTGCCTGTTCTGCAGGGTCAGTGTGCCGGGCGGTGTACTATTGGGGGGACGGGGCCCGCTCGGCTTACGGCCATACCGACCTGAACACGCCCGATCTCGTCCGATCTCGGAAGCTGGGCAGGTTCTGGCCTGGTTGGTTCCGCCTGGGAATACCAGGTGCAGTAACTGAGGGGCCTTTGTCCGAATACGCTGGCGATGTGGGGGGCGGGGCACTACGTGCCCACCTGGTGGGGTCTTGATGCTGGCATCATGGACTTCTCCGGGCCCCCATTCTAGGGAGTCCAGTCCTTTTGGTGGGTCTGGGTCTTCCTTCGTGCTCCGCTGCTACGGCCTTGCCACGGGGTTGGGTTTGCCCTTGACCCCGTGATTCTGGGGGCAGTAACGAGGTTGTTCCTCCGTTCGTTCCCGGGTGGCATGCGGGTTGTGCGTGTGTGTAGTCGTGGGGTCAAGCCACGGTCTGCTCACCCTGTGCGTTGAGTTGCTTGAGTGCCTCTTCGCACGGTCGGGTCCGTCGCCCTCCCGTGACGTCCCTAATAGGGGGGCTACCCTCCATTAGGGGGGGTCGGGGGGGCTCGGCCCTCCCTGTTCTGATGGTTTTGGGGGGCTGTCAGCGGGGTGTATTTGTCAGCCAAGTGGCTCCGCTTGGCCTCCCTTGTGCAGTAGTGATGCCAAGCTAAGCCACTAACGATACAGAACGTTAGGTTATGACTATAACCAAGTTCTGTTAGTTAGGGGCGATGCTTGGCATCAGACGGCCGCTGCAGCCCTTGTCCTCACCTTGTGGTGAAAGCTTGGGAAGGAGGAGAGCAGGTGACCACACACCTGCTTATGAAGGTAAGCTGATGAGGGGTGTGGTCAGACTAATACTGGTATTAGAGGTACATTTGTGGTTTATTCAGTACGCGTGCACGTACGCGAGATAGTGCAGTAGTGATGCCAAGCATCGCCCCTAACTAACAGAACTTGGTTATAGTCATAACCTAACGTTCGATTTATAGATCTTCGTCATAGCAACGATGGCCCACCCCCCTTCTGGTTGTCATGCGACGCGCTGTCATGACAACTGCTAATAACCTTTCACACACATTCTAAACCAGGGGTGTCAAACTCATTTTCACAGAGGGCCACATCAGCATTATGGTTGCCCTCAAAGGGCCAAAGACCGTAATGTAAAATAAATGTAGCTATACATTTACATATTGTTAAACATGGTGTTTCTGTATTTATTACTTATTCAAGTTATACATATTGCATATTCATTTGCATAAATGTAAAAATATATGTTAGCTTATGTTATTTTAACAAATAATTTTAGTTTATCAGAACCCCATATTACTCCACCAATCAATGATCAAACCATTCAAGTAAATAACAAAGAAGAATATCATCAAATACAAGCTATGATATTAAGTTTGTTCAAAACCTTTTTGTCACAGTCAAGAGGGGCAGAACTAACAACTGTGAGCTGCAAAGAACACGTGGGACAGATGTAGCAGATGTTACAAAAACAAATGGCTGCACACAACCTTGCAGAGGCCATACATCCAACTAATGGAAGATAGTTTAATTAACTTTAATTAACAGATTGCAGAATGGGTACAGTACAGTACAGCTCAATACACACAATTGTTAAGGGGATGCAGACCAGAGAAAGACTTTCGACTTGTTTACATCAGGGTCCCCCATTTTCAATTCGTAATGAAATTGCTATTATGTGTCTGCATGAACACACAACTGTAACTGTACTCAAAAATAACAAAATAAGGGTTGTCTCAGTTCACAACTATATTGGTCAAGTTTTGGGTGGGACTTGTTTGCGTCCCTACAGCTTCTTATTCAATTGAGCGAGATGCTTGGTTATGTCACACAACCAGTTTGCATCTGACAGTTCAGACAATATTTCTTCAACCCTTTGTTACCTATTCCGCCTGGATCTTTTTTGTATTTTGGGCTGTAAAATTGTCAAAGAATGTCTGAGGAGTAAGTGCTTTTGACTTTTTTCCTTTGTTACCTCAGATGTTCAACATACATGTATGTGTAAGAATGTGTAATAACTAAGGCTGTCAAAGTTAAAGCTTTATTAACGCATTAACCCACAATTATTTTAACACTGCTATTTTTTAACCCAATATTAATGTAAAAAAAATTTTTTTTTACCTGAGCTCTTGGGGGGCCACATCAAATGACGTGGCGGGCCGGATTTGGCCCGCGGGCCGTGAGTTTGACACCTATGTTCTAAACGTTTCATTACTGTTCCATTAATGATCGAACCTCTCTCCGCTCTGCTGTCTGTGCCCTGTGCATGCTGTTATCAATGTGTTCCAGATCGGAATGTCAACATTCGGCCCTGCTCAGTGTGGTGCTCACAATCACCCTGCTCGCTCTGAACCACCTCTTCCACCACCGTCAGCCTGCACATTTCGACCTCCCTGACCCGGCCCCCTTTAGATGCTCTCATCTCCCCCAATCTATACATCACATACATTGAAAAACACCCAAAAACACCCGTTTCCTTCACCTGTCTCGAACGCTGTTAGGCCATGCCACCCATAAGCCGGCTGCAATGTGGCCGAAGCCTTACATCACGTGTCCCCTCCGGTACTCGAGGAAGCAGCCGTCGCATCTTTTCACCTGCACAGCGCGATCTCTCAGCGGCGGGGGTCTGCGTGGGAGGGACACGCCGCCCCCGTCGCTTCCTGATTCTGCTGCGCAGGCACACCAACCGACCTGTAGGAGTCGCTGTCCACAACGTCCGATCCCCACCCATCAGCTTTCCCACCCCTAACACTGCCAATTGTGTTAGTATGAACGACCAGCCAAGCTGATAGCAATGCGGAGAGCTGGGCTCGAACCCAGCGTCTCCTGCATTGGTGGCGAGCGCCTTGCCCACTATACCACCTAGCCGCCCATAAATAAACACTAGATTATCGATAGTATATGTGTACTTATGCACGCTATAGAAGTGGGCTGAAAAATCGATTCTCTTATTTCCTGATCGCACACACACACAGACACACACATACTATGGCACACGCTGATATATAGGTGAAAATAGCTCTGATTATCCCAAGACTGGTCAAATAGATTCCTTACCTGAGATCAGATGTTCTCCAAAATGATTATTCCAATTCCTGATCGCCATTCCAAATATCGATTGCGTTTATTGATCCAACGCTGGGTACTGGAAACACACATTTTCCGCTGTTCTGAGGGCGATGACTTCGATCGTCTCCGGTTACTTGTCTGACAAGTAAAATGTGGAAGCAGGACTTTTTTTTCTCCATGCGTTTCATTCAATCCAATCTAAAGGGGTGCAGTACCATCCGGAGAGACGATAGGGGGCAGTATTTTCCCTGTTCGAGTTCAGACAGATCCCCACTGGTAACGTGAGGCTAGATTGATGAAAAATGAATGAATGGAAATCGATAATAAATAAAAAAAAACGATATCTCTCGTCGTTGGCACTGAACGGTTGGCATGAACTAACGAGAAATCTCGTCGTTGGCACTCAAAGTGTTAAGATGTTAGACCCTAATATGAAGAATTATGTGATTTAATGTTCTATGCCTTATCTTGACATTGTCTATATTGCTGCTGTCTATTTTATGTTAGTTTTATGCTGATTTTATGCCTAAATCGATGTCTGCACTTTATGCATTGCTCTTGATCTGCCAATTTGGTGCTCATTTTATGCCTGTCTTTTATACTGTTGTGAAGCACTTTGAGCTGCAATTATTGTATGAAAGGTGCTACACAAATAAAGTGTATTATTGATATTAATATCATTCTTCTTCTTCTTCTTCTTCTTCTTCATATGCTTCTTCTTCTTCTTCTTCTTCTTCTTCTTCTTCTTCTTCTTCTTCTTCTTCTTCTTCTTCTTCTTCTTCTTCTTCTTCTACTTCTTCTTCTTCTTCTTCTTCTTCTTCTTCTTCTTCTTCTTCTTCTTCTTCTTCTTCTTCTTCTTCTTCTTCTTCTTCTTCTTCTTCTTCTTCTTCTTCTTATTCTTATTCTTATTCTTATTCTTATTCTTATTCTTATTCTTCTTATTCTGTCTGTCTCACTGTACTGTCTACACTCTCCTCCCATCAGTGTCAAAGAAACACAACTTCTTTGACAGTGGTTTACTGTATCAGTTCTGCATCAACTTTCGCCGCCGGCGCCGTCTGTCTGAACTGCTAAATGAAAGCGAGGGAGACGAGGGGGAGGTGATCCTGGTCCAGACGCCAGAGGACAACCGTACTGACAGTCCTTTTGTCCTGCGGAGGGCCCCTCCCCATGAGGCCAGGAGTGGATTCCAGTCTGGTAAGTGACAAACTCTCTGTGTACCAGAGGTGGGGGCGGGGCAGGGGTCCATTCACTTTCAATTCAATCAATGTGAAATATATTTTTTTTATAACTGCGATTGTAGTTCATATATTGGATGAACTATAATATAGGCCTAATATGTGAAGTGGAATTCTGTATTCTAATACTAATTCTGGTCATTTCTATCAGGGAATGGTCGAGAATTAATGGCCTAGTCATTTAATTAATTCAATTCAATTAATTAATTGAATTACTAATGTTTTAGGTCATCCGTTGTTACTGGATATGACTTTTATTGTGAATATTTTCTAAAATAGGAAGAAATTAAATGTTTTCTTATGTTACCTCTGCCACAGTGCAATCTGGCAGAGCGGCAGCCAGCCAGCGCCGGGGCAGCTTGAGTTCCCTCCAGCATCTTTCAGCAGGATTATGCGTCCTATTTCCACTGTCTTCAGCACCACTGGTGAGATGTAATCCAAAATCAGGTGAGTATTGAGAAGAAAGTGTCAGTATATCTGTGTGAAGTGTATAATTTTGGGATATTACAGATTAAACCAGGTGTTGGTTGTCTTTCCAGACCATGGAATACACTTGATAAACATTTAATATTTGGTTTGGCAGTGCTAACAAGACTCTTTACCTGTGAAGAGCTGCTCTCACCTGGTGCACCCTTCATCAAAAAAGTACTGACAGTAAGTTGTCTTTTAATGACCCACATGCCAAATATCTTCCAAAGCAAGCAACAAATTAAGACTGAACAATCCAAGACCATAGGACCTACAGATTCTTGATAGCATGTACAAATGCTGTATACATATATATATTTATTTGCACGTTGCATATATATGCATATATATATATCCACACCTGTCTGTACTTACCTGCACATACTGTACTCCTTTTACATATCTGTAGATATACTATATCTATATCTGTACATATCCTACTCTCACTAGTTACGCTGCTGGCCAGTATGACTACCATACTGTCTTTACACCTTTATCACTGTACATATGAATACTACAACTCTGTACATACATCTGATTAGCACTACAATCAGTAGTACTAATTTGTATATTTTGTACCCACTTTAATCACCTGTCTACATTGTTTACTGCTACATTTGCATTCTGGTTGGATACAGTTCGTTGTACTGTACTTGTGCTGTATAATGACAATAGATTTTAATCGAATCTAATATAATGTAAAATAAATAATATAATCTATTCTAATCTAATCTAATGTGTTTTCCCTTTAAGTCTCCATGGGGTGTGGAATAGCGGTTTATCAGATGTGTGCTCACGCTACCCTGTGTCAATGTCATGCTGTATATCCCAGGTGATGGGGGACGCACTGGGCTGGGGCTTCGTGGTCAGAGGCGTTGCTCCCTGTTACATCCAGGCCGTCGACCCGGGGAGTCCTGCCGCCGCGGCTGGAGTCAAGGTATCTTGAACGAGATTAATATTGAACACCCAGTACACTTCCCTCCATGGCCCAAATCATTCTGTAAAACATGCCACAACACTGATGTAGGCTGCATATATACATGTATGTATGTATATATAAAATATATGTTCTTCCATTTTTATTTATACTCGATAAATACACTGAGTAGTTAAACGAATTACATTAGTTTACGGTGTCATTACATTAGTGTCAGTACATTAGTTTACAGTTACTTACAGTGTCGTTGGGATGTTACATTCACAAGTGTCATAGTGCGTTAATAAATTCAGAAACATCAGACAATCAGAACAATTAAGAGCATATTTAAAAAAAAAAGTTTAATAATAATACATGTACTTTTTTCATAAAAAGAAAAAAAGGTAATAATTTAAAAACAATTACATATTGTGGTGACCTGATTGGTCATCAAGGTTCTAAACAGACCCATAGACACTAGACTAGCGTGTCCAGAGTGTCCTGCAGGGTATTCCATGTGGTAGAGGCAGAGAAGCCAAAACAGATCTACCAAGTTCAGTACAAACTCTAGGCTCTACGTGTAAGCCAATCACTGGATCAAGTTCAGTACAAACTCTAGGCACTCTAAGTATAAGCCCTATACAGTCTCCTCCCCATCATATGTATATATTCTCTGTTAGGATCTATGGGTAACAGTACTGTATATTTGCATATCGTATATGTCACAAATGTAACAGTACTATATACCTGTATGTCATGTATGTCCCTATGCCATAAATGTCATGATGTCATGTATGTTGTGTATGTCATAAATGTCACTATGAATTGAAAATGGGGGACCCTGATGTAAACAAGACAAACGTCTTTCTCTGGTCTGCATCCCCTTAACAATTGTGTGTATTGAGCCGTACTGTATTGTACCCATTCTGCAATCTGTTAAATAAAGTTTTCATGCATTCATTCATTCACTCATTCATAGAGGGGCTTGTGATTTTGATTTCTGAGACCCATCTCTCTGGCCTCAGGCTTGTCAGTTTGTGTGCCAGGTGAACGGACGGAATGTCCTCCCCCTGGACCACCGCACGGTCTCCAGGCTGGTGATGACAGGGCCTCGCATTGTCGAGCTGGAGGTTTTGGAACCACTCGGGTGACCGCTGGAAATAAACAAATGTGTGTCGATTTTGGTTATTCGAGAGCCTATTGTGTGCCTAACTTTCGTTTTGATCTTATCCAGGCACTGCAAATACTTTAGCATTTATTTATCCTGAATAATAATAAATAATAAATAAAGTAATTTTAAGCCTAATTGTTTAATTCCTACCCACCCTCTGCAACCTGTCAACCATAATTGAACGGGTTAAAGGGAGAATCCACGTACAGGGCCATACCAGTATTTCTGACATGCAGGTTCCAAGTCATTCTTGCCTTGATACACACAAAAAAGGTTATTTTTCCATAATACTTTCACCACTGCCATTGGCTTCCGGTGTATCAGAAAATGCATCTTAAACGCCACATAAACCGAATGAAGTGTCACCACATCTGACTAAAATGTCAGGCTAACATCCGAGGTGCATTTATTTTCCTGAAACATTTTGGGTTTTTCCCCCCTGAAAAGATGTGTTGACTTTCATGGGTTTATATGATGTTTAAGACACATTTTTAGATACAATGGAAGCCTATGGCAGCGGTGAATTGGCAGAAAATTACTTTCGTTTTTCAGTAACAGTCAATATTAAAGATGGTATGGTCCACAAATGTTAGTGGACAGGTTGGGTAGATTATTAGAGTAGACTACCGAAATTAGTACTGCTATTATGTTCTGTTAGAAATTGTGTGGGGAAACATTCTTTATACAGACAGTTTTATTTAACCTCCAGTTAATTTTTTTTATTTAATATATAACTGACAGATACACATCATTTCTTTATCATCAAATACCATTACTCAGTTCTTGGTATCTATTGCCTTCATCAGTACTGCATGATTATTTTAACCTGGTATTGGGCCAATACTGTTATCGGTGCACCTGGTTGAGACACTAGTTTGTGAATAGATTAGATTAGATTCAAATGTATTGTCATCATACAGCACAAGTACAGTACAACGAAATTAAGCTTGGCATCCAACCAGAATGCAAATGTAGCGGTAAAGTGCAACAGCAATATACAATGTACAGGTGGTTAAAACGGGGTACAAACTATACAAATTAGTACTACTGAGTGTAGTGCTAATCAGATGTATGTACAGAGTTGTATTATATAGAGACAGTATGACAAAAAGATTAATAAAGACAGTATGACAGTATGTGCCATTATCTGCCATCCACAGTATATTTCCAACAATGAAACAGATGTACAGTACAACAAGTCAATGTTAACGCATGGTAATATCTACAAATATCTGTTGACTCCTGAAGATAATGTTGTAAATATGTAACAATCTGCCCTCCCTGCCTGGCAATAGACTGTTTTGTCTCACAGGCCTTGGGCTTCTCACTCTGTTCCCCCTCCTCTGCCATGGATTCTCACACTCATTCTTACTCTCTCTCTCTCTCTCTCTCTCTCTCTCTCTCTCTCTCTCTCTCTCTCTCTCTCTCTCTCTCTCTCTCTCTCTCTCTCTCTCTCTCTCCCAATCATGTTCCCCTGTTTAGTTTAGTATTTTCATGTATTATGTTTCTCTTGTCTTGGTCCAGCCTTCTTGTATTATGTTCTCTGTTCAGTATTTGTAGTGTTCTTGTTTCAAGGGTCTGTATGCCCTATCAGTTATATTATATGTTATTATACGTTATATTATACGTTTCCTGTCTTGTTTTCCATAGTTGTAGTTCCTTGTTTCAGTTTCCTGTAGTTCTTTGTTAGTCTGTTTCCCTCCCAGGTGTCTCCATTTGTAATAATAACTTTATTTATATAGCACCTTTCATACATTATTGCAGCTCAAAGTGCTTCACAGCAAATAGCATCAAATGAATATAGACATAACATTAGCATACAGTTGACAGAATAAAAGCAATGCATAAAGTGCAGACATAAGAATAGGTATAAAAGACAATAAAAGTAGTGCAATGTAGAAAGTGCAGACATACAAATAGGCATAACATAAGTACAGTGTTGCTCGAAAGCATGTTAGCAACACTGTACTTGTAAAATAAGTACAATAAGTACAGTGTTGCTCGAAAGCATGTGAACCCCCCCGGAAACAGCCAATCCCCCAAACACCCCACACATCAATCCCCACCACATCCCCATCCAAGACACACCCCCTGTTAAAGCATGTCATGACCGAAGGAAAACACAAACAGCCCGCTCGCCACTCACACCGCCATGCATGGTGATGGGAGTGCCACAGGTGTGTCTTGTTTGTTGTTACTCTCTGTGTATTTCAGTCCTGTGTTTCTGTTCTTGTGTCATTGTTCTGATAGTGTGTATTTCAGTCCTGTGTTTCTGTTCTTGTGTCATTGTTCTGATAGATGTTTATGTTCTTTTATCACATAATATGTGATATTCATTACATTTCTATTTGATCACATATTATGTCTTGCACTGATTGTCACTTATACACCAGTATCTGTCCCAACAATGACAAAACATTTTGTAGGTATTCTTAATGGTATTTTAGAGTTTGTTATTTCCTGGGAAAAAAACATTAATGTTGATGATGTTAGGAACCGGTTTACAGGTAGGCTCAAATGGACAACACGGGAGCCAGAGGAAAGTTCAACCCCAAAGGGCGTTTAATAATACGTTGCAAAAAATATAACACACTCCAGTGCGGTGTGTCTGTGTGTGTCTTGAGCCTAGCGGGGGGTATCCGTGACCGTGGGAAGCAGTGGGCTGAAGCTTTGGGGATAACAGAGAGAGAGACAGGGTACGTTTTCCACTGAGAAACGAGGGGACGCACGCGGGGAAAACACAAGACGTCAAAAATCATGGAACGGGTGGAGACAACGGGAGTAAGGTTAGCATGACGATGGAAAGAACATAAATCAAATCAGGCCCGACAACACACGTTAATATCCCCATGGGCCGGACACGTCTTCTTTAACTCATTGGCTGCCACGCTGGGAACGGGATATGACTATGTGCTGCCATGCAAGTTTTCAAGTTTCTTTAATAGTTGTCATACAGAAGTACAGAATACTTTCATACAAAATGCTTCTTACTGTTACGCTCCAGAGACTGTGCTAGACAAGATAGTATCAAATAACATAGTATAGCATGTAATTTAGAAGTAGAAAATGAGGTCACAGTGTTCAGTATAGACATATGTACAATGTTCGATGCAGAATAGACGTAACTGAGTTACCATATAATATACAATACTGTGTAGTGTACTAATATACAATACTATATAGTGCAAGGCAGAAATAGGATGAGGTGCAATTTAGGTACAATTTACAGTAGGTGTACGAGTTGTAGTGCAAATCCTTTATCAATAAATATAAAGTGTGTTTGTGTGATCTAAAGTGTGGAGAGTGGGTGCTGCAGTGTGTTGTTTGTTTAAGTGAGTGTGTGGGTGTGTGTGCTGTGTGCATTTGATGGTTGTTGCATAGTGTTTATTGTTCGTTTAGCAGCCTGATGGCCTGGGGATAGAAGCTTCTTCTGAGTCTTTCTGTGCTCGCCTTAAGACTCCGGTATCGCTTGCCTGACCGCAGCAGTTCAAAGAGGCAGTTGTTCGGGTGGCTCGAGTCCTTAATAATTCTCTTAGCCTTCCCCTTGCACCGCTTGTTGTAAATGTTCTGGAGGGTGGGAAGCCCCCCTCCAATTGTGCGTTCGGCTGAACGTGTCACTCTTTGTAGTCTGCTACGGTCTTGTGCAGTGCTATTCCCAAACCAGGAGGTGATGTTGCCAGTCAGGATGCTCTCTATTGTACATGAGTAGAAGTTCCTAAGGATCTTCTGGCTGACTTGGAACTTCCTTAGGCGCCTGAGGAAGTAGAGGCGTTGTCGTGCCTTCTTCACAACACTGTCAATGTGTGTGGTCCATGTCAAATCCTCGGATATGTGGGCTCCGAGGTACTTGAAACTGTTCACTCTCTCAACCGGTGCCCCGTCGATGCTGAGGGGGCTGTAGTCCTTGACCCCCGACCTCCTGAAGTCCACAATCATCTCTTTTGTTTTGCTGACGTTCAGGGAGAGGCAGTTCTCCTGACACCACTGTGACAGGTTCTCTACCTCTTCCAGGTAGGCCCTTTCGTCGTTGGCAGAGATTAGGCCCACCACTACTGTGTCATCAGCAAATTTGATGATGGTGTTGTTGTTCCGCTGTGCTACGCAGTCATGTGTGTACAGGGAGTAGAGGAGGGGGCTCAGAACACAGCCCTGGGGGGCCCCTATGTTGAGCGTGATGGATGAGGAGGTGCAGTTGCCTGCTCTTACCACCTGGGGTCTGCCCGTCAGGAAGTCCAAGACCCACTGGCAGAGGTTATAGTTCAAGCCCAGGTCCCTGAGCTTGGCTATGAGTTTGGAGGGGACTATGGTATTGAATGCTGAGCTGTAGTCGATGAACAGCATTCTCACATAGTTCCCCTGCCTCTTGTCCAGGTGTGATGCTGCTGTGTGCAGCACATGGGCTATGGCGTCCTCCGTGGACCTGTTGGGGCGATATGCAAATTGCAGAGGGTCCAGGTTGATGGGGAGGGAGGAACAGATGTAGCCCTTCACTAGCTTCTCAAAGCACTTCATGGCTATGGAGGTGAGGGCTACAGGGCGGTAGTCGTTGAGGCAAGCGGGCGTAGATTTTTTGGGTACAGGGATGATGGTGGACTTCTTCAGACAGGTGGGGATGACAGCCTGTTCCAAGGACAGGTTGAAGATGTCAGTGAATACCGGGGCCAGTTGGTCGGCACAGACTTTTAGGACGCGGCCGGTGATGCCGTCCGGTCCTGCTGCCTTCCTGATATTCACTTTTTTAAAGATCCGTCTCACCTCATGCTCTGTTACCCTGAACACTGAGTCTCCATCAGCAGACCCCCCCCCCCCATTGCCGTGGTTTGTAGGCTGGTGTTTTTATTCACAGCCTCAAACCTCGCATAGAAGGAATTGAGATCATTTGCTAAGGAGATGTCACTGTTCAGTTTGAGGGAGGTGCCTTTGTAATCTGTCATTGTTCTGAGGCCCTGCCACATGCCTCTAGAGTCAGCCTGTTCAAACTGAAGTTCAACTTTATCTCTGTAACGCCGTTTTGCCTCTATTACTGCTCTCCTGACGTTGTATCTTGCCATCTTGTGTTCTTCCATGTTGCCTGTCTCCAGCCCGGTGTTGTATGCTGATGTGCGCACTTTCAGAGCCTCACGGACGGATTTGTCTACCCAGGGCTTTTGATTTGGGTAGATTTTAATTGTGGTGGAGGGGATTGTTTCTTCTACCAGAGTACAGACATAGTCAAGCACCATTTCAGTGTATTCGTTAATATTGGCTGTGTTATCACGGAATACACTCCAGTCTGTGCATTCAAGTGCAGCTTGGAGTGACTCCTCTGACGTCACGGCCCAATGCTTAACCTCTCGCGAGACCACCGGCGTTCGCTTGAGACTTTGTTTATACTTTGGCAAAAGGAATATGGCGGCGTGATCGGACTTACCGAATGGACTAAGAGCCTGTGACTTATACCCATTCTTAAATTGCGAGTATACATGGTCTAATATGTTCTCGCCTCTGGTGGGACAGGTCACATGCTGATAGAAATTCGGCAACACCTTTTTAAGACGCGCGCTGTTGAAATCACCCAGAACCACAATGGCAGCGTCAACGCTAGCTATCTGTTGTTTGTTTACCTCGTCGTGAAGTTTTGAAAGTGCGACCCCAGTGTTCGCGTGTGGTGGAATGTACACTCCGATGAGGATGATGGACGTTAACTCTCTTGGGAGGAAGAAGGGTCGACATTTTATCGTGATAAACTCCAGGTCTGGGGAGCAGTGGTTAGACAGTTCCTTTGCGTTGCCTAAATCGCACCACTCCTTGTTTATCATGAAGGCAATGCCGCCTCCTTTCTTCTTTAGTGACTCTTCTGCCGTCCGGTCCTTGCGGAGAACGAAGAAGTGGTCTGCCGGTTCTATTGCGTGATTCGGGACATCTGGACTCAGCCAAGTTTCTGTGACAGAGTGAAGGATGAGGTTCTCGATTCAGTATTTGGAATGGGTGGGGGTTGGGAGAAGGAGCTGTGGATGTTCTCCTCAAAGAAGATCGCAAAGTCTTCGCGAACGCGAAGAGGTATTTTTTTGGCCGTTCCCCTGTGTCTGAATCACACCGTTATTTCCCCCTGTGCACTCCCCCAGATTTGCTCCTGTAACACCCTGTTATTTTTTCCCCGTGCTCCCCACCAGATTCACCCCCGAACATTATCCCCATCGGGTTCCTCAGCTACATAATCGAGAGTGGCCAGATCCGGGCGGATCCTGAGAAGATCAAGGCAGTGGTGGACTGGCCCAGGCCCGCTAATGTCAAGCAGCTCCAGCGCTTCCTGGGGTTTGCGAACTTTTACCGACGTTTCATCAGGGACTACAGCCGGGTCGCCGCGCCCCTCACCCAACTCACGTCGCCCTCTGTGCCCTTCATCTGGTCCGCTAAAGTGGACTCCGCCTTCTCGGAGCTGTGTAGGCACTTCACCTCCGCGCCCATCCTTGTCTAGCCAGACATGTCCCGCCAGTTTGTGGTGGAGGTGGACGCCTCCAATACCGGTGTGGGAGCGGTCCTCTCCCAGCGCTCCGCCCTTGACCAGAAGCTACACCCCTGCGCCTTCCTCTCTTGCCGCCTGTCCCCGGCGGAGGTCAACTATGACATCGGCAACCGGGAGCTCCTGGCAGTCAAGGTGGCCTTGGAGGAGTGGAGGCACTGGCTGGAGGGTTCCGAGATCCCCTTCCTCGTGTGGACAGACCACAAGAACCTCACCTACATCCAGACGGCCAAGCGCCTGAACTCCCGCCAGGCCCAATGGGCGTTGTTCTTTTGTCGGTTCAACTTCACCTTGACCGGCTCCAAGAATGTCAAGCCAGATGCCCTTTCCCATCAGTTTGTCCCAGAAGGGGGTCCTCTTTGCCCTGACACCATCCTTCCTCCCACCTGCTTGGTGGCTTCCGCCACCTGGGAGATCCAGTCCGTCGTCAGGGAGGCCCAACGTACCCAGCCTGACCCAGGTAACGGCCCTCCTAACCGGCTTTTTGTCCCGACTCTGTCCGCTCCCAGGTGCTCCAGTGGTTCCATACCTCCCGGTTCGCCTGTCATCCTGGGATCGGCCAAACCCTGTCCTTGCTGAAGCGGCATTTCTGGTGGCCCTCCATGAGGGAGGACACCCGCACCTTCGTCCTTGCCTGCACTGTCTGTGCTTGTGGGAAGTCCTCCCACTGACCACCTGCCGGGCTACTCCGCCCACTACCAGTTCCTGGACGGCCTTGGTCACACATTGCCCTGGACTTCGTCACCGGCCTGCCTCCCTCACATGGTAACACCGTCATTCTAACCATTGTTGATCGGTTCTCAAAGGCTGTTCACTTTGTCGCTCTCCCCAAACTTCCCTCTGCTTCAGAGACCGCAGACCTGATGGTACTCCATGTGATCCCGGTGGACATGGGATCCCGCTGGACATCGTCTCAGTTCATCTCCCAGGTCTGGAAGGCTTTCTGCCAAGCCTTGGTGGCCTCAGTCAGACTCTCCTCCGGGTACCACCCGCAGACCAATGGCCAGTCCGAGCGGGCCAATCAGGACCTGGGGGCCACCCTCCACTGTGTCACGGCCCGGAACCCCTCCACCTGGAGTTTCCACCTGCCGTGGATCAAGTACGCCCACAACTCCCTGTCCTCCGCTGCCACAGGTCAGTCCCCCTTCGAGTCTTCTCTGGGCTACCAGCCCCCACTGTTCCCAACACAGGAAGAGGAGATTTCCGTCCCCTCGGTCCAGGCTCACCTCCGCCGCTGCAGGAGGATATGGGAGGACACCAGGGCCGCGCTGCTCTGCTCCGCTGACCGGAATCGCCGCTTTGCTGACCGCCACAGGACTCCAGGCCCCGACTACCAACCAGGTCAGATGGTTTGGCTCTCGTCTCGAGACCTTCCACTCAAGTACGTTTCCCGGAAACTCTCACCCCATTTTGTTGGTCGTCAGACTCAAGCTTCCGTCCCATATGCACATTCACCCCTCATTTCATGTGTCACAGTTGAAGCCGGTGGCCTCCAGTCCTCTGTCCGCTCCAGCTCCGGAACCTCCTCCTCTGATCATCGATGACCATCCTGCCTACACCGTCCGGCGGTTGCTGGATGTGCGTCGTCACGGCCGTGGGTTCCAGTACTTGGTGGACTGGGAGGGCTACGGTCCGGAGGAGCGCAGCTGGGTCTCCCGCCAGCTGATCCTGGATCCTACCCTCATCCGGGTCTTCCACCGAGCCAACCCTGGCAGGCTCGGTGGAAGGTTAGCTAGGGTTCGATTTTTAGGTATACTGTATGTGTACAGTATGTAGGTAGGTATATGTGTATGTAGGTAGGTATGTGTGTAGGTATGTGTATATGTAGGTACTAGGCATATGTGTATGTAGGTAGGTATGTGTATGTAGGTAGGTATGTGTGTGTAGGTATATGTAGGTAGGTATATGTGTATGTAATTCGAAACTGGCCACCGTAAATGCCCAAAACCCCCACCACCTCCTAATAGACAGTCTCCTCCCCACCGCATGTATATATTCCCTCCCCGCCGTATGTATATTTCCCTCCCACCCACCCACCCCCTCCTAATGTACAGTCCCCTCCCCATCATATGTATATACTCTGTCAGGATCTAGGGGTAACAGTACTGTATATTTGAATATCGCTTATGTCACAAATGTATCAGTACTAAATACCTATATGTCCCTATGCCATAAATGTCATGTATGTTGTGTATTGTCATAAATGTCTATATGAATTGAAAATGGGGGACCCTGATGGAAACAAGACAAACGTCTTTCTCAGGTCTGCATCCCCTTAACAATTGTATGTATTGAGCCGTACTGTATTGTACCCATTCTGCAATCTGTTAAATAAAGTTTTTCATTCATTCATTCAGGTAGGTATATGTGTGTAGGTATTATTTTAAAATTATTTTAACCCTCAAGTCAACCTTTAAAAAAACCCACTACCTGTCTCCCTAGTGACCGAAACTACGACCTCAGTAAAACATATCTTTTTCATGTATTGTTCCAATTTTCTTTCATGAATATCATTATTAACTTCAGTCCTCAACATAGAATATTTATTCATTTTCATTTAACCATTTCTTAAATTAGGGTTAGGGTTGGGGTTAGGGTTAGGGGGTTAGGGTTACCCTAACCCTAACTCTAACCCTAACCCCCTAACCCTAACCTGTCCAGTTCTGCGACTAGGGTGAAAGGTGTGACACTTGTTGTTCACACGCTTAATAGTGATTGTTTTTAAAAAACAAACATGGATTATTGTAATGTGAGTCCAAGATGTGAGCTACTTTTTTGGCATATACATCAAATCTAGCCAACGCTATCCACAAACACACATAGAAAAGGGCTTTTTGACCAGAACTGCGACAAGGGTGACTCGAGGGTTAAAAGGTTGAAACTTTTAGAAAAATACCAGATAACGTATATTTTAACGGGACAGAACGATGGAGGGAAGGAATCAGAGTATTTGTGGTTGGGGCAGGCTGCGGGGGACGACAGACTGCAGGGGACGACAGGCTGCGGGGGACGACAGGCTGCAGGGGACGACAGGTTGCAGGGGACAACAGGCTGCGGGGGACGACAGGCTGCAGGGGACGACAGGCTGCAGGGGACGACAGGTTGCAGGGGACGACAGGTTGCAGGGGACAACAGGCTGCAGGGGACGACAGGCTGCAGGGGACGACAGGCTGCAGGGGACGACAGGCTGCAGGGGACGACAGGTTGCAGGGGACAACAGGCTGCAGGGGACGACAGGCTGCAGGGGACGACAGGCTGCAGGGGACGACAGGCTGCAGGGGACGACAGGCTGCAGGGGACGACAGGCTGCAGGGGACGACAGGTTGCAGGGGACGACAGGCTGCAGGGGACGACAGACTGCAGGGGACGACAGGTTGCAGGGGACAACAGGCTGCGGGGGACGACAGGCTGCAGGGGACGACAGGTTGCAGGGGACGACAGGCTGCAGGGGACGACAGGCTGCAGGGGACGACAGGCTGCAGAGGACGACAGGCTGCAGGGGACGACAGGCTGCAGGGGATGACAGCTATGTTGCTCACATTAGCTTGCTAGCTAATGGGTCGACCATAATGCACATTCAGCATGACTATAAATGCCAATCAATATCCACGACAAGTCCCTCCCTAGTTTCAGGAAACACATAAATATGTGGAATCAAATAGCATTCTGCTAGCTGTTTCATGGGGACTTTAAAGATTTGTGGCGGGATACCATTAGTTATAGTTTTGAAGTTGAATGTGAATGCACTGAAGCTGGTGACATTAAGGAACCTGTGCTGCAATGCTAAACCCTGGACCACTATCAACATCAACAGGTCTGCTGTGGAGAGTCAGCAGCTTCAAATCCCTCAGTGTTCACATCACAGAGGACCTCACCTGGGAGGTGCACACCGGCCAGGTGGTGAAGAAGGCACAACGACGCCTCTTTCATCTCAGGTGGCTGAAGAAATCCGGCATGGGGCACCAGATACTACAGTCATAGCCACAACCGAGAGCATCCTGACTTGGCGAGGCGACAGTGGCTCATTTACATTTTACATTTACATTTAGTCATTTAGCTGACGCTTTTATCCAAAGCGACTTACAAGTTCTGTACGACAAGCCATCAGGAAGAGCACAACTCTATCAGCTGAGTAACAATGTTCATCAAAGTGTTGAGTGCTACAGTGTAGGTTAGTTTATTAGGACAAGTGCATGACAGTATGGTTAGTTAGGGTTAGATTTTTTTTTTTTTTTTTTTTAATTCAGATAATGGTTGAAGAAGTGCGTCTTTAGTCGACGGCGAAAGATTGGACGTGTTTCGGCTGTCCTAACTGGGGTGGGTAGTTCATTCCACCATTGTGGGGCAAGGACTGAGAATAGGCGACTTCTCTTTGATGACCCTCCCGGAGCTTGGATAGGAGTAGGTCTGAGGCGGCCAGAAGATGCAGAGCGTAGGGGTCTTGAGGGTGTGTAGTTAGAGACCATTGACCGGAGGCAGTGCATGTGAGCGGATCGGAGCGTGAGCGGCGCGGGGCGCGGAGCGGCCGGTTTTGACGTGAGCGAGGAGTGGGTTTTAAAATGAGTCGGCGCGACGTCCGGAGCGAGAGTTCTCCTCCGCTCCAATCCACTCCAGGCCGCTCACAGTGGTTTAACACTGTTGATGTAATATATACATGCAGTACAATGTCAAAGCAACAGATGGCGATGTACAAACATGAAGGCCATTTTCAACCAATGAGAAGGGTTCAGGCTTCGTCACTGTAGAGACGCCCACCATAGATATCTATGACGCCCACACTCACTCTCCTGTTAGAAAAGGTATCGACGCCATTGTTGTTGACGTTAGCTTACATGCTAACGTTAATGGCAGCGACCATAGCATTGTGGCTCGGCTAGCCTATCATCGCTTAATAGAACTAGTGAATGGATAAACAACGTTATTTAACATTGCAGAATGGCTACAATTACAATGCGGCTCAATACAAACAATTGTTAAGGGGCCCAGGGGGTGTAGACTGTTGTAGTTTGAGCTCATTTACACCATGCTCCAAAAAAGAAAAAGAAAAACTGCCGAGCGATCTGGCGCGGGGAGCGGGGAGCGCTCGATTCAAGGTGAGTGGGGAGCGAGCGGAGAGCGACTTGGGGGCGGGGTCAACATGAGCGATTAGCGGAGCGGACCAAGCTTTAAAGAGCGAAGAGCGGATTTCTCGGCCGCGCCGATCCGCTCACGTGGTCTGACCGGAGGTAGGCGGGAGCAGTTCCCTTTGCCGCACGGTATGCTAGGTCGAGGGCCTTGAAGCGGATTCGTGCAGCAATGGGGAGCCAGTGCAGGTCCCTAAGAAGTGGGGTGACATGGGCCGACTTCGGTAGGTTTGAGATCAGGCGGGCCGCTGCGTTCTGAATGAGTTGAAGAGGCTTAGTGGCAGTGGCCGGGAGGCCAGCGAGCAGTGCGTTGCAGTAGTCGAGGCGGGAGATGACTGTTGATTGGACGAGGAGTTGGGTGGCTTCTTTTGTCAGGAAGGGGCGTATCCTTCTGACGTTGCTCAGGAGGAATCGGCAGGTTCTGGTTGTCGCTGCGATGTGAGCAGAGAAGTTCAACTGGTCGTCGAGGACAACACCAAGGTTCTTGGCGGTCGGGGACGCGGTCACAGCTGCATTCTCGACTGTGATGGAAAGGTCGGTCAGGGGGGAGGATTTGGCCGGCAGGTGGAGCAATTCTGTTTTGCTTAGGTTCAGTTTGAGGTGGTTGGTCGTCATCCAGGCGGAGATGTCGGACAGACAGGCCGAGATCCGCTCAGAGACGTGGATATCTGAGGGAGGGAAGGAGAGGAAGAGTTGAGTATCGTCGGCATAACAGTGGTAGGAGAAGCCATGAGACGTGATAATGTTACCCAGTGATTTAGTGTAGAGGGAGAAGAGAAGGGGTCCTAAAACCGAGCCCTGGGGGACACCCGTCCGCAGGGGGCGGGTGGCCGACAGGGTCCCTCTCCATGACACTTGGTAGGAGCGGTCATTGAGGTATGATGACAACCATGTCAGCGCAGAGCCAGCCACTCCCATTCCTGCGAGGGCCGCGAGGAGGATCTGGTGGTTGACTGTGTCGAAGGCTGCAGATAGATCTAGGAGAATCAGGACAGAGGAGAGGCCTTTCGCTTTTGCTAAGTGAAGTGCCTCTGTGACCGCAATGAGGGCTGTCTCTGTGGAGTGACCAGTCCTGAAGCCTGACTGATTAGGGTCTAGGAGGTCATTCTGTAAGAGATAAGCAGTAAGTTGGTTGGATACAGCACGTTCAAGTGTTTTAGAAAGGAAGGAGAGAAGAGAGACAGGACGGTAGTTGCCTATGACGGTAGGGTTCAGGGATGGTTTTTTTATGAGGGGCGTGACTCTGGCTTGTTTTAGGGAGGTGGGGACCACCCCCGAGTTGAGTGAGGAGTTGATGGTTGCAGTTAGGAATGGGAGGATGTCTGGTGCTATGGACTGGAGGAGTGGGGAAGGTAGCCGGTCCAGCTGGCATGTAGTCGGACGGTTCGACGTTACCAGTGTCAGGGTCTCGGCTTCTGTAATGGGAGAGAAAGATGACAGAGTGAAGGATGAGGTTCTCGATTCAGCATTTGGAATGGGTGGGGGTTGGGAGAAGGAGCTGCGGATGTTCTCCACTTTTTCCTCAAAGAAGATCGCAAAGTCTTCGGCAGAGAAAGATGAGGGAGGGGGGGGTGGGGGGGGAGTGAGGAGGGAGGACATGGTAGCATGCAGTTTGCGAAGATTCTTGGCAGAGGCCTCGATCCTATGGTGAAAGAAAGAAGCTTTGGCATTAGTAATGGTTTTGGAGAATGTTAACAAGAGGTTGTGATATGTGTCGATGTCAGCAGTGAGGCGTGACTTTCTATACTTCCTTTCAGCTGCTCTCAGGACCTGTCTTTGTTCTCTCACTGGATCTGTCAGCCATGGACTGGGTGGGGAACGGCGGGCAGGTTTCTCAACGAGGGGACAGAGCTTGTCGAAGGAGGTTGCAAGGGCTGAGAGGAGGGTGGAGGTTGCCATCTCTGTGGAGAGAGCAGAGAAGGTGTCACTCAAAGGTAGAGTGGATAGTATGTCAGAGGAGAGGGTGGAGGGGGATAGGGAGGGCAGGTTGCGTCTGAGTGAGACGGTTTGAGTTGGGGTGAAGACCTTTCGGTTAAGCATGAGAGTTAGTGAGAAGGATATGAAGGAATGGTCAGATACATGTAGGGGAGTTACCGTGGTGTTAATGATGCTGGAGTTACGGGAAAATATGAGATCCATGAGGCTCAGGAGGTAGAGTGGTCGTATGGTAGTCGGAAGGTTCACGGTTAGATTCCCGCTCCTCTCGGGCAGCGTGTCCTTGAGCAAGGCACTTAACCCCTAATTGCTCCCGATGAGCAGGTTGGCGCCTTGCATGGTTCGGTGTGTGAATGTGTGAGTGAATGGGTGAATGTGAGGAAAAAAGCGCTATAAATGCACCATTTACCATTTATCACCACCTGGTATGGAAAATGCTCTGGCCTCAACCACAAAGAGCTATACAGTGTGAACAGAATATCTGTGGATGTGAGCTCCCCTCCACCGAGGATCAAAGTCTGTGGGATTATTAACCCTTTCACTACCACACTACCAAAGGGTTAACCCTTTCACTGTGACAATACAGAAGGTTAACCCTTTCACTGCCACACGACAAATGGTTAACCCTTTCACAACCACACTACAGAAGGTTAACCCTTTGATTGATTGATTGATTGAAAACTTTATTAACAGATTGCAGAATGGGTACAATACAGTACAGCTCAATACACACAATTGTTAAGGGGATGCAGACCAGAGAAAGACTTTCGTCTTGTTTACATCAGGGTCCCCCATTTTCAATTCATAATGACATACGCAACATACAGATATATATCATGACATTAATCACCTTTCACCACCACACTACAGACGGTTAACAGACAACCATGCCAACCAGGTTAAAGACCCCAGCCACAAACTGTTTCAGCTGTTGCCATCCAGTAAATGGTACTGCGGCCTCAAAGCCTGGACTACATTTATATAGTGCTTTTATCCAAAGCACTTTACAATTTGTTCCTCACATTCACACACCGACGGCTGAGACAACCATGCCAACCTGCTCATTGGGAGCAGTTAGGGGTTAAGTGCCTTGCTCAAGGACACTTCAACACACTGCCCATGAGTGGGCATCAAACTGGGAACCTCCGGATTACCAGACGACTGCTCTACCTCCCTAGCCACTGTCGCCCCGGAACAGGCAGTCAGACTCACAAATAACACTAACGACAATCTACCTGCCTGTGACTGAAAATCCAGTGCTACTTTATCGCTGTTCTGCTCTGATTTGCACACACTACACCCATGCAGTGTTTGTTGTATAAAAGCGGACTCTACTGCCACTTTGCACCCACCACACCCACACTGTGTCTATTACATTGTGATTATTCTATTGTAAATAGGCTACTGCTATTTTTTTTATTTTACTATTTGATTACTTTCTTTGTTGTACTACCTTGTTGAGGCTGTTGCTAGGCACTCATCTATGCTGTAACAGGAATAGAAAGATGTGACAATCAAACTGATCCTGGAGCTGTTGACGTCGGGGGACCTGTGCTGCGATGCTAAACTAGTTTTCCTTTTTTACATTTTGTCACTTGCCACTTCAAAATTCTAAATCCCTTGCCTTATCAGAGAGAGACATCGATATTAGAAGACCTCATTCGAGGTAAGACAAGGAGCCACAGATGAAGCTAGTTTAATAACGCATTCATTTTACCATGGGGTGGAAGACAGAGGGAACTGCCCTCCAATATTCAGGCAGAAAAATTATGACATCTTCAAGATCCACGCCCTCACAGTATAATCAGATGGGACTCACTAAAGTCTAATGTAGCCTACTGCAGCAATGATTAGGGTTAAGGTATGGGTGGGTAATATATGAGATACCAAGTTTTTTTTAATCAAATGTATCTTCATATGTTCTACTAAGGAAATGGTTGTAAATGGAATGTCACTATGCTTGCACCTCATGGTACCAAAGCACCTCAAAGGCGCTAAAAACAAAATTACAAACATCTCAAAACAAACTGGTCAGACTACTGCTTGACCTTACTCCTAGAACCCACCTCACCCCTGCCCACTTTGACAACCTAGGATGGCTTAGAGTAGACGACAGAGTACAGCAACTTGCAATGGGCCTGGTCTACAAGATACACTACACGACCAAGGTACCCATGTACATGTCAAAATACTTCCCAAAGGTCAGTGAATACCACGATCACAACACCAGAGGGAGCTCCACAAATCATGTTAAACCCAGATTCGGCTCAAATAAGGGACTAAACACGTTTTGCAATTATGCCACATCAATGTGGAACACCCTACCCAAAGCTGTAAAGGAATGTGGATCACTACCCACTTTCAAAACCTCTCTCAAGGGACACCTACGGGAGACTGCAATTCAACACTGGCCCCTGTAAATATCCTAACCCAACCCCCTCCAATGTACAGTCATTTACCTAGTATGGTTTTGTCAATAGTCCAATGTACAATTTTGTTTGTTTGTACAGTGTCCCCCCCCCCCCCTCAATGTACAGTTTTGCTTGTATATACAGTGTGCCCCCCCCCCCCAATGTAGATTACCCAGTATGGTTGTCAATATCCCAGTGTACCCAACCCCCCCCCCCCACCCAACCTCCTCCAATGTACAGTTTCTACGTCAAATGTATATACTCCCTTTTCCTGACTCCTTCTGTATCACAAACAGTACTGTATTTGCAAATCTGGTATGTCATAAATGTATAGATGTAGCAGTACTGACTATCTGTATGTCATATATGTCCTGATGAATTGAAAATGGGGGACCCTGATGTAAACAAGACGAAAGTCTTTCTCTGGTCTGCATCCCCTTAACAATTGTGTGTATTGAGCTGTACTGTATTGTACCCATTCTGCAATCTGTTAATAAAGTTTTCAATCAATCAATCAATCAATCAATCAATCAATCAATCTGTCAATCCTCAAAGTTAGGTTTAGTCTTTGTTTCCCCCATCCCCTGGCAATTTGGTATTTTATTTAAATGTTTTGTATAACTATTCGTATCGCTGTTGTGAGATTTATATGAATTTCATTCAATAAATAAATAAAGTTACAGTAACAGTGGTCATTTTCGTCATGGGGGGTATATTCACCATGAGGAGACCCAGTAGGGCCCCCAGACATGAACTTGGCTAGCTGACACTGGCATTTTTGCCACAATGATAAAAAAAAACATGGCCCTCACTGATTCGTATACCTAGCATATACTTGTAGAGTGTGAACCCATATGCACGCTACACTATAGAATACATTAACATAACAAACAAAAAACTACAAATGATCAAAATACATCTGTTCAAACTTCTGCCCCCTCCACTCCCCATCAGCACTTCCGTCTTTTTTCCGTCGCCATTTTGGATTGAGTGTTGACTTGCGGACGGTAGCTAACAAGGCTGGCTGGCTGGATTGCTTGTAGCTAGATATTAGTCAACCAAACGTTTAAAAGAACATTGGTGTCCATCTCGGTCAATTATTGTTGGATTATCTGCACGGCCGTTTTAATGATAATCCACACCAATCTGCCCAAGGTTTTATTCAGAACAGCCACACCGCAGCTAATGTGATCGCGTCTCTTCAGAACGCCGTGCTAGTTAGCTACAGCTAGCCCGCGAGTTGAGCCTCAGCAGCAGCAGCCGGCTTCGAGGAGAGCAGCTAACCTCACCATTGATAAGAGCTCGTCCATCCCCACTGGGCTAACGTTAGCTAACGTCTTTGTTAGCCACTGTGCTAACTAGGTAACGTTAACCTGATTAATCTTCAAACTTGTACTAAGGTGAGTAACGTAACCCACGTATCGCACCCTTTAGTGCGTTTGCCATTAAATTACTATAGTGATTTAACCATAACTACCGTTCGCAAAAGGTAGCGGGCGAGCCGACAAAAGCGCGCGAGACGTGTAACGTTAGCTCAGCAGCTAATAGCGGGCACGCTGGGGAGGGACGTTAGCGTCCAGCATCCAGACTGTTCATTTACCACATTTCGGGCCGACATTTCCCGTTTGCAGTTAAAGTCTATGGGAAGAGATGGTCGGCGGTTCGGACCAGTAACGTTAATTTGAGTACGTTAGTCCATCTATAAGCCACCAAATAACGTATCTTGAAGCGTTTCCGCTGAGATCTTATGACGTTGGGCCCTGTTCTGATATTGAAGCCCGGGCCTGACGTTACAACTTATTGTAAAATGTTCTTGACGGTGACATACGAACACCAACTGATCCTTACAGGAACTGTATTGAATGCATTTAAGTCACCTAGACAGAAATGCACATAATCAGCTGGCTAACGTTGTGTTGTCGCCTGACCTGCGACTACAGTCAAAGATGTGGTCAATCTGATTAAAACTCACAGCCAACTCATCTCTGTTCTATTCATCTCGTCTCTTGCATTTCAGCAAACATGTATCAACTCCCAGTGAACAACCTTACAAGGATACGAAGAGCCAGAAAGCAGGTGAAAAAGGCACTTGGTGACATTGGGCTGGAGTACTGCAAGGAGGCAGCAGCGGTAAGTTTATTAGATTGTAACATTAGTACATTGGCTCTTTAAATTAATTAAGTCACATGGACTATAACCAAATGCCCTGTTGTGACTAGTTGTTCATAAGCTTAGTTCTTGTCTTATCACTTTTGTATCCACTTTGTAATAGCCTGTAGGTTTGGGCAATATATGGCAAGCTTGCTTATATATTTACAATGCAATGGGAGCTGAAAATGGCACAGTTGACTTGTAAAATGTTAACTACACATTTTGCTGCAAGAGTAGGAAGGGACATTTTGATTTCATTTGTCAATGCCCAAATCTTGAATTTCATACAATGGGGTTCAAACTTGGCACCTAAAAAAAGAGCAGCCAGACAAATTCAGAAGCGGCCTTTTTCAACCGATTACGTCAACACCACAATGTAATCACAATGTTACTGCTAATCCTTTAGAAATAGTCTAACATAGCTTGTTTATTTAAGGCGAGACACTGCAGGTGAATAGGCAAATATACTTTTTTTGTTGATTTTGAGATTTTGTTATATTTTGCTTCCTAAACATGTCTTCTATGAAACTAGTGACAATAAAACGTCAATAACACACATTTAGTTGTTTATTTGACTTCATTTTGCCTTATTGCATCCATAAGTGTGCACATATTTAATGGGGAAGTGCCTCATTTGCATATATAAACATACATTTCAGAAAACTTGCAATATATTTTTTCTTAGTTTATATGTACATAACAAACTGGGAAAGTTTCATAGTGATATCTATTCAAATATTTTTTGCCTATTAGGGGGTACTACACTGTACTACACTGTTTGTAGCCTGTGTGTAGTTCTGTTCAGTTCAATAACATCATTATTATTATTATTCAGTTATCAGGCATGTGTTTAGGTTGTCTATTACTAATGGTTTGATTAGGTTTTGTGTTTGTAAATATCTGTTTAAAAACAAAAAGTATGGCATTTTACAATACCGAACTTTGAAAGCGTTTTCCCAAAAATGAGTTTTAAGAGTTTTTCCTCATACTCTGAGCCAGAAATCTCCACTGCAGTAGCACTCACATACACCAAACCTTCCAGTTCTATTCATATCTATGTTCTGAAGGTATTTACAGAAGGGTTTGTTGATATCGCATTCATACCCTGATTTATATCACATTTCATTCCTAAAAACATGGCGAAATATGGAATTTTACCATAAAAATTTACTGAATGGAGTATTTTCTGATTTATAGAGTGATAAAAAGAGATATCCAAAATCCCCTCTGTAATAACCTTTGGCTCTAATATGTCAACAAAATGAAACTATAATTTTGAAAATGGCTTTATCCAATGTTCAGATTTCTGTCCTGGAATTATATGCAAATTAGTGCATATTTAAGTAGATAATGCCTCATTTGCATATTTAAACATACAATTTCAGAACTTGTAATACAAAACAGTCTTGTCTTAATATAAGTAATCAACTGGGGAAGTTTCATTGTGATATCTATTAGTTAATTATTTTACCCTATTCACCTGTAGTGTCTCCCCTTAATTAGAAAGTGTCTTCAATCATCACAAGATAACTGACTTCATGAAACAACAGCAATGTCTGTATTCAAAGAAATAGCCTTTCAAAAGTGTTCAATCAAAAGTTAGCTTTTAGTAATAATCACCTTTGTATTTCTTTACACAGGACTTCAAAGAGTTTCTCCCCAGTGAGCAATATGTGAAGGGTACTTTTTGCCTTGAGCTTTGTTCATGGGATCCAGCGTACTCTAAGACACAGGTATGTTACATTGTTGTGATATCGATAATCGTAGGTTTCCAGCTCATAATTGCAGACACTATATATTTAACATGTGTTTTTTTCTCCCTTTTTTCGTGACGTTTTAGGAATATCGATCCAAGCCATTTTGCTGCACAGAGTGTCCATTTTCTTCCAAATACTACTCAGGCTACAAGAACCACTTCCGCAATGTCCACAGAAACAAATTCGAGAACAGCATCCTGCTCAACTGTCCTTACTGCACGTTCACCGCGAGCAAGAGAACTATGGAGACGCACGTTAAGATATTTCACATACCCAGTTCAACGCGGCAGAGTTACGGCACATTCCAGGGAGCCGTGGCGGTGGCGCCGAAGGACAAATTGTGGATCGACAAGTCCAAGCCAGGGGATAGCGTGGAGCGGGCCATGTACTTTTGCAAAAAATGCACTTTCAGGGACCCCCTCTACAATGTCGTGCGGAGACACATCTACAGGGAACATTTCCAGCATGTGGTGTCGCCCTATCTCGGCATGGTCTCGGACTCGTCGGTGAAGAACGGCGCCAATTCCGTGAACGGCAACAACATCCTCTGCAAGCGCTGCCAGTTTTCCACCCGGAGCTACGAGGCGCTGGTGCAGCACGTGGTGGAGTACCATGAGCGCATCGGCGCCCAGGTCACCACCATGATCGGCCACGCCAACGTCATGGTGTCCCGGACGCAGGCCTTCCCGGGCATGTCGCAGAAGCCGCCGATGCTGCTGAGTGCGGGCCGCGGCCTCACGGCCGAGCAGCTGGGCCATTTGAAGCAGGGCCCCTCCGTCGTCAAGAGTCAGGCCTCCATCACCGCCCATCAGCTGCGACTTGCTGGAAATGCCGCTCTGACTGACAGCGCCACTTCCATGGCCGTGAACACGGCCCAGACGCAGAAGTGGAAGATATGCACTGTTTGCAATGAGCTCTTTCCCGAAAATCTCTACAGTGCTCATTTCGAAAAGGCGCACAAGGCAAAGAAAGTATGGGCAATGGCCAAGTACATCATGAAGATCCACAACTTTACTAGCAAGTGTTTGCTTTGCAACAGATATCTGCCCAGTGACACTTTGCTTAACCACATGTTAATCCATGGGCTCACCTGCCCACAGTGCCACTCCGCTTTCCACAATGTAGAGAAACTGATCGAGCATGTAGCCAATGCTCACCCCAACGAGTTTGCAGGTCCTCCTGGTGCGTCACCACTGACCTTTGACCTCACGATCAAGCAAGAAAAGACCACTAACGTACAGCTTGTTGTCATCACCTTTAACATGAAGGAACCCGTCAACGGTCAAGATCAGTCTTCTCATGCTCAGAACAGCCTCTCGCCTGCAATTAAGGCGGTGGCCTCCAGGATGGTAGATAGAAAGATTGACGCACACGGTAGAAATATGCCTCAAACCAAGAGCGAGGTTGGAAAAACCCTGTGCCCGCTGTGTTTCACCATCCTCAAGGGTCCCATCTCCGAAGCTCTGGCTCTGCATCTGAGGGAGCGACACCAAGTGCTCCAGACGATGCATCCTGTCGAGAAGAAGCTGACCTACAAGTGCATTCACTGCTTGGGGGTGTACACCAGCAACATGGTGGCCTCCACCATCACGCTGCATCTCGTGCAGTGCAGAGCCGTGGGCAGGTCCCAGACGGGCCAAGGCATCAGGTCTGCCTTGACTCTTAACTCCTCCGGGGCGGGTTTTCTCAAGCGGCAGCTACCCATCCAGACCATGTCTGACCCGAAGCGGATGAAGATGAGCGAGTTGGCGTTTTCCTCTGCCGCGATGGGGAAACTGGGAGGGAGTGAAGGCCTCGTGATGGATCCCAGGAACTACGAGCACAAGACCTACGAGGCCCGAAAGGCCTTCCTCACGGCCTACTTCAATAAGCGTCCCTACCTGACCTCTCGGGAAGAAGAGAAGCTCTCTGCGAGCCTGTGGCTGTGGAAATCTGACATCGCCAGCCACTTTGCGACCAAGCGCAGGGGATGCGAGAAAGCGTGTGAGACCAAGAATGCGGCTGTGCTGCTTGGCTTCGACATGCAGGCTCTGAAGAAGCTGAAGCACGATATGACCTTCGAGGACTCTAAGTTGGCCGGTACGTCTGCTGTGAGATCGGGCTCCGGGGGCCTGAAGTCTGGTACTCCGACGACCACCACCACAGACCAAAGCAAGCAATGTGAGACAATTAACTGTACCCTAAAGCTGAGCACATACACAGAGACCATATCCATCGACTCCGACAGTGAGCCGGAACCAGAGCAGGTCATTACGGAGGCCATTACGGAGGCCATTACGGAGGTCATTACGGAGAACGGGAAAGTCGACAAAGATCAAGAAGCGGAAGTAAGTGCCCAAGAGCCCGCAAACCCGACGGAAGAGGTCACCTCTGTGGACCTGGAAGAGCCTTCCAGAGAGGAGACCAGCGCTTTGCAAGACGGGAACACAAGCGCCTGTGAGGCTGAGGAGACCAGCGCTTTGCAAGATGGGAACACAAGCGCCTGTGAGGCTGAGGAGACCAGCGCTTTGCAAGATGGGAACACAAGCGCCTGTGAGGCTGAGGAGACCAGCGCTTTGCAAGACGGGAACACAAGCGCCTGTGAGACTGAGGAGACCAGCGCTTTGCAAGACGGGAACACAAGCGCCTGTGAGGCTATGGAGACCAGCGCTTTGCAAGACGGGAACACAAACGCCTGTGAGGCTATGGAGACCAGCGCTTTGCAAGACGGCAACACAAGCGCCTGTGAGGCTATCTGTTAGTGTCCCCCACTTAACAGTGTGCCTTGGTTGAGTTAACAATTTCTGATTTAAAAGGTGTTTCTTTTTTTTCTGATTGAGAGAGAGAGAACCCTAATCATTTGAATATGAGATTGCCTCAAATGAAGTTATGACACTTTGTGGGCAGATAGAAATCACAAACATTTGGTCTAATGGCACGGTTCACGAGAAAAAAAAATACTGTAATTCCAAATATTGACTTCAATACCAGTGTTCAAACAAAAAATAGCTTGAGATGTTCAGCTCCATTATAGTGCAAAAGTGTATGGCCTCTGTAACTGACATTGGTTTTGACATTGTATATACTTTAGGCATTGTACTTCATTAGCATACAGTCTGTGTTACTCATCGGTTAACACATTGGTTAACTGTTAGATTTCTGAAATGAACATAACTATTTCCTCTACTTTCATATATGATTTTCTTTTTCCTCAACTGTGAGATGGAACTGTATTATATTGTCATTTCACGTGTAGAAAGTATAGGATATGCTAATTGGCTATGTACACTTTGTTTTAATAAATAAATTTGTTTAATAAACAAGCTCAGTAGACACTTTTTTTTAACAGAACAAAGCTCTTAACTGAACATTGCTGTATAGGTATCCTGGGTGGTTTGTGCAGCAATGCATTGTCTTGTCAGTAAAATGTCTTTACCTACACATAGGGCAGATCTACAGTTTTTTTTTATTTTATTTTTTTTACACCGGTTTTTGTTTTAGAAAATGAAATTAACTAAATTAAATGGACTCTATTGTATAAGTGTTAACTGAAGCAAAGTTTTGGGAGCAAATACAACTGTAATCGTCATCAGCCCCAACTTCCGTTATGCTCAACCGACGATTGGTGCAGCAAGTCAATAAGGCGGGATATCCGTTGGTTCCGCAGCGAATTGGCCAATCGCCAACGTGCATCATTTGCCAGGCCTCTGCAGCAGCAAAAATGTCGATTTTGTGTGTTATTGCAGTACACACGACTACAGTCTTAAATTTCACAGCTGCACTTTGAAAGGAACTGTATTCATTGCAGTTGTAAGTATAACATTCCATATGGACTTGGATTTGGTCAAAGCAGTACCATGGAAACGGTACGAATTTTTAAGCAATGGATTCAAATGAAAACAGCTAACATCGTTCGCTAGCTAAAAGCATCGATGTGAATAAGATGAAGTAGCGTTAGCTAACTTTGAGCCTAGCTGAAGCTGTCAACCTACTACCAGTGTGCCTTACTTTACCCTGCCTTACGAGTGGACGATACCAGCCACACACATGAACAAGGTAACGTTTGCCACGGCTTTTTTTCCTCTTCAGATTTCCTTTATTCAACTTATACATTGATGTCGGGTGCCATCAATTTGATCTTTCACAATGGCGAGTAACGTTACCGTTTGCTGGCTAGTTAACTAACGTTAGCCAGCCATCATCAACGCTCGCTAACGTTAGGTTTGCTGTTGGGTGGTCTCGCCAGCTAAGTTGGCGTTATGTTGGGAAACAGTTCATTGTCGTATATGTCGCCTAATACCGACGTGTACCGAGTCGAAAACGTCTTTCTATCTATACGTTAACTTTATTGTAGAACTTCAGACCGGGCTGGCCGCCTAATACATTTTTGTAGTTATACCAAAAGGTCACAGTACTACAAGTCCACATTGTTCTATTCCCCGTAGCGCCTTTGTCTATTTCCTTATGATCTCAATGTGTCATTTTACAGTCATCTCCGTGGCGCTGACTATGGATCAGCTTCCACGCCCCCTTTTCAAACATTAAGCAGGTGGGATATTGCTCAACTGATCCCACATCAGCGCATAAGAGTAACATTGGATAATTCAAAACACATACGAAATAACGGACAAATGGCATTTGAATTTTAAGAAAGACAACATTGATTGATTGAAAACTTTATTAACAGATTGCAGAATGGGTACAATACAGTACGGCTCAATACAATTGATTGATTGAAAACTTTAACATATTGCAGAATGGGTACAATACAGTACGGCTCAATACACACAACTGCTAAGAGGATGCAGACCAGAAAAAGACTTTCGTCTTGTTTACATCAGGGTCCCCCATTTTCAATTAATCAGGACATTTATGACATTGATTGATTGATTGAAAACTTTATTAACAGATTGCAGAATTGGTACAATACAGTACGACATACAAGATATACAGAACTGTGTAGTAAAAAGAGATCATAAAAAATATATACATCCGAAGGGGAAGAAACTACATTGGTTGGGGGGGGGGGGGGGCTTCGTAGAGGTTCCTCCTGTCAAGGCAATGTCTTTGACCTTTGACCCATTCCCTTCCACTTTCAGGGTGCTGCCACACAACGGATGGTGACCTTGAGACAGGAAGTGGTTATTCGTGACACCCCACTGACTTTGCGAGGCATGGCGGATGAAACCTATAGGTCTTACTAAGTTGGTGAAGGTTGGCAATTATGTCATACAGCAATAGAGAACTGGTGGGATTCTTCATAAGCTATAAACTGTCACAGAGGAACTACCCGGGTTTGTTGGAACCGGAGAATGAAAGGACTGAGGGCGACAAGGCCCCTGCGGCTATTACCAACGGCTCGCTCGCAAACAACAGGAATGGCAGCGGCGCTTTGGGGACGGCGGCATCCTCACGACGTGGCTCGGAGGCGGTGAAGGCGGCACTCTGCGACTCGGCTGACGAGTTCGAGCTGCGCTACGCGCGGGCGTTCAGTGACGTCTCCTCTCTGCTCCACATCACCCCCGCCACGGCCTACCACAAATTCGAGAGCGTCATGAACGAATTGTTCATGGACGGCGTCAACTGGGGACGCGTGGTGGCCCTGTTTGCCTTCGGAGGCGCCCTCTGTGTGGAGTGCGTTGAGAAGGATATGGGCCCTCTGGTGTCCCGCATCGCAGACTGGATGACCACCTACCTTGATAACCACATAGAGCCGTGGATCCAGAACCACGGAGGATGGGTGAGTTGGCACTATCGTGTGTAATCCTTTACGTTAGGCCCTGTGTGGCTCACCGGAGAGATGAGGCCAGCAGAACTCATGAAGCGACCAGCCTCTTTTCTCATGTCGTTTACATCAATGAAGTACATTATTCCGTCATGAACATCTCCATACAGACAGGGAACAAACTTAACTTTTGACTTACCAGCCACTTGGCTGGTAGATTTTTAAAAGTACTAGCCGGGCAGATTTTTTACCAGCCAAAAATTATAAATAGCTTTTTAGTATATCGCCATGTGTTATTATTACATATAATACTCTCATATGCTATTTTCAATTAATATCATAAACAACATAAGGAATATTAGCATAATTTTTAGTGGACTGAAGGAATGAGTCAGCGTTAATAGTTTTAAATGCAAATAATTTATTGAAACATAGAAGTGGGGTCGGGACACACACACACACTATGTTTCAACTCACCACCCCGCATCATATTGTAGTCTGTCTTCAAACTTCCACTCCTCTCGAAACCTTTTTATATTTGAATATCAACATTATCTGTCCATCCTCAGTAATCCTCAGTTTACTATAATATACTCCTGTCCTGAGTCCTGACTAGTGACTCTGTCGTCTTTCCAAACGCACGCACACACAGGGAAGGGGAGAGTGCCCCCCCCCCCCCCCCCCCCCATTTCCCTTCCCTTTCCCTCTGCCTTGTCTGATCATCAGGATTAGCTTGTTAGCTTACGTTAACGTTGTAGTGATTGGTACATAAACGTTAATTTCGGGCGATGTGGGCATAAAGGAATGGCGATGGTGCAAAGCATGTAGCTGCATTGGACTCGTTGTGAGAAGAAAAAAAACACCAGACTTATTTTGAGTCTGTAGGCGCACTGCTGTGTTAACGCTGCTGTGTTTAACGCTGCTGCTCTGTTTTCAAGAAACACTGAGTAGGCGGATATCATATGACTCGCGCAGTTGCTACAGGGTTTTCAAAATAAGAGTATCATATGAACCTGAACGTTGCTAGCTGCCGGAGCCCAGATATCATGACTGGAGCTGCGCTTGGGGCGGCAATGAGACCCGCACAGGATTTTCAAAATAAGAGTATCGATATGAACTACACGCCAGCTGGCGAGCAGACTATTATTTTTAGCCGCCAGACGGTAAATCTACACGCATTTGGCGAATGGCGTCTAGTTATTTCGTTCCCTGCATACAGATAATCCCCTTTAATCATTCTTTTGAGACAACAGCACGCCACGTACCCCGGTCTGCTACACGTACGTTGACTAAAGCACTCTGTAACAAGATTCAAGATTCAAGAGGTTTATTTGTTACATACATACCAGGGCATACAGTGAAATGCGGGTAACCATGCCCGCTTTGATTGTGCAATCATACAATAGTAAATAAAATAAGTAGACGATAATAAAATAGACATGTTAAAAGTCCTGAGATAAATGCAATACAATGTTGGCTACGAATTAAGGCACTGGGTCCTATGTACACTACTATACAATATACAGTTTTACTCTATATCCCTATGCTATACTTGCTATTTCTAAACTATACTATACAAGAATCACAACAGTTCTTTCCTTAAAGTGACCTTTTTTTCCCCTTGTTCCTTTAAAGTGTCCTTTTCATTGTGTTTAAAGTGACCGTTTGTGTCTGAGCGAGTGCAGAATGTGTGTTGTGTGTGTACTGTGTATGTGTGTGCTCATGTGTACTTGTGTGTGGAGAACTCGGTGTTCAAATCAAATTAAAAAAAAATTGTAAGGCCAGACAACACACCTTAATGTCCCCATGGGCCGGACACGTCTTCTTTAACACATTCGGCGCCAGACACTTAGTGACTAAACATGGCACTGCAACTAAATAATAACACAAAAATATAACGAGGCACATTTGTGACCATTTGTGACATTTCTGTGTGTGATTTCCATTTCAGGACCGTTTCGCTGAGATGTTTGGCAGGGACGCGGCCGCAGAGTCCAGACGGTCCCAGGAGAGTCTGAGGAGGTGGCTGCTGGTGGGAGCAGTGCTGCTCACAGGGGCCCTGGTCGGCGCTCTAATCACAAGGAAACGCCAATGAAGCGGCGGACAATGAGCCCCCCCCTCCGAGCACATTACCGTAGAACACTACATTGACAAAAGTAGAACTTAATAGTTTATGTTTACAAAAGCCCAGGCTGCTTGTATGCACTGACATCTCGATGGGCTCTGGCAGTTTGTGGGAATATTCATATGTAGCTTGGTGAGTCGTTTCTTTGCTGCTCACCCCACCTGTCCTGTGCTCTGTATAATTTTCTATTTTACACACAGCAAAGCTTTTAGGTTTTAATTTTATATTATTATTGACAACATTGTATTTTTGCTATTTCTTTCTTCTTTTTTTTGTGTAAAGAGTGTTACACTTGAGACTAGAGATGCTTTAAACGGACCTAATAAGCTAAGAGTGAACGGAGAAAATTCAGCTGGTTTGATGCTTACTTTGCGTTTTTCTTTTACCTTTTGGTTTTGTTTCTGTTTGATTGTGTCTCATAACCGAGGACCAATTTTTAAATTCTGTTTTCAAATTGACAACAGACGAAAAACAAATCCCTTTTTCTTACAAATATATATTTTAGCAGTTCAGCAGTCGGTTGCATTTGTTGCCGTGCAGGAGTTTCAGGCATGTTTCAATAAATCATACTTATGTTTTTGTTTTGTTAGGTGGAGCCAAGTCTTTGTGCTGCTACCCACAAAAAAAAACAATAAAGCATCACACAAACCTTGTCGTATGTAATAAAATACAGTAAAAGAAGCCGAAACGGCTGTTGCAACATGTAGCTAATGCTCTGGCCTTACAGTCTGAAAATAGTCATACCCAGGGGTGTAAAGTACTTGAGTAATTGTACTTAGTTACAATACTTAACTGTACTGTTTTTGGGGATTTGTACTTTACTCGAGTACAGGGGTGTAAAAAGTACCCAGAAATTATACTTAAGTGAAAGTATGGGTATCGTCTCAAAATTGTACTCAAGTAAAAGTCAGAGTATCTGGCTAAAAACACACTTGAGTAAAAGTAAAAAGGTTTCTACTTTTAAATGTACTTAAGTACTGAAAAGTAAAAACTTCTTTTTATTGCAAGGGATAGACCAGGGGTCTCAAACTCATTCCATCCTGGGCCAAGTTTTCATTTTAACTACACATTGCACCAGGTGAGTTAGTTGAAGAGGTGATCCAATTAGAGAAATCATCAGCTGGTGTTTAGACAAGGCTGGAATGAAACCAAGCATACACTCGGCCCACAATGGAATGTGTTCTGTGATAGACAATGCTGAAATTAAGGCCATTAATCATGGGATCACTTCATTCTATAAGAATCAGTGTTGACTGCGGCCAAAGAGAACATTTCATGGAGATAGGGCCATGGATGCTCGTCTTGTGGATGCCACGCCGAACGTTTCGTCCTCGTCATCACTCGTACTATCGTTTTTGGCCATCTTCTGTAGCTTGTCACTTTGACTCTATTATTCTGATAGCAGGTGTTTAAATCAAAGATCCCCGCTTTCTAGTCTTGCACAAGGACCAATCACCATGGTCGTGTTCATTTTCCATTGATGGGGAGTAACAAATGTACTAATTAAAATAGTTGGACCTGCGAGATTTGTACTTTGTAGGTCTGCATTTCATTGTGCAGTTAGTTTGTCTGCATTTCCATTAGATTTGGTTCCACTCCGCCGGTGCGTTACGAGCGTGTGCCTTGTTTGCAGCCGGGGGGCAGCCAATCGGCTCGTAAAATAACGCAATTAGCCTTGAACTGGTTCTGTTAGCCTCCTTAAGAGCAAATTAGTCATTCAAGAGTTCTCAAACATATGCCTACTTTATGTTGACAACATCAATACAGACGAAATAAATATACTTGAACAGTTTTGATAAAATATGCGCATATGTCTGTGTACATCTAAATGTGAGTTGCCGTGAGTTTATATCCTGTGCACCTTGTCCATCTACTGTAATTGGTACTTTAGTGATGCTGCAGTCTACTGGTTGCCTTTGGGGGGTGCTTTTGTACTGCACACTGAAGAACGCTAATTGTTTTGTATTTATTTTTTATTTTTTACACAAAAGGCAACACAACGCGTTTTTACTGATGTTTTACTATCGTCGCTGCCATAAAGGACATGCTGTTAGTGTGGCATCTCCCCTCCCCACGGAAGCTATTCGTGGCCTTTGAATTTGAAAATAGAATGAATGTCACCAATATGGTCCCTAACTGCAAAATAATTCATACGCCAATTTTGGTTTATAGAATTGAATATAATAAAATATTAGTTGTTCCTAAGGGGAAATTCAAGTGTAGAAGTCAGCATAAAAAACAGTGCATTTAAAAAAAATAGTTGATTAGACTCCCTAATAATGTAATTCTTGCTAATGCAATAACTGACAGAAAATAAACTTACCAAGCAGTTACCCCACTACTAAGCTTGACTTGTAGATGTAAAATACACTTTCTTTTGGAATATTTGAACCACTAATAGGCTAAAGTTTTACAGTCTATTTCCCCCCAATGTTTATAAACATTTCACATGTAAACAGTGCTTTTTTATTGTTATATACACTACGTTCAGTCCAATACCATATTTTGGGCTGCCTGTTTTAAATGGATGAAAATTATGCTTTGTCAAAGTTCAAACTTGAAGAGTTTGACTTGCAGATGGAAAATACACATACATATTTTTTGGAATGATTTAACCATAGGCTACAGTTATACTGTCTGTTTTACTGAGAGTTAATTAGACTCACTAACAATATAATAATGTAAATTAAAGATATGCTAGTAACACATCAGCAAATAGGTTGTGTTGAAGCTTAATAAAGGTTCAACAGCTTGGGGTATTCAGGTTGTTCGGTGCAGTGTGTCATTAATGAGATGATGTCACAAAGCTGTTGAGGATTCTTGTCCTGAAGTGTACTTCCTATAGCTCACAAAGGTGATCCCCAAGCTCCAATCCAAACACCGGTGTGGTACATCTTTCTTTTTTACGGATGAAGGTGAATACACAGCAAGTGGAGCTCCGCACACATGGTACAGTATGGGTTACCATTTTGGGAAGGATATAATGAAACCAACTCTTGAAACCATTGTGTAATTTAGATACTTTAGTAATTCCTCAGGGAATCCTTTAGGACATCACAGCATCATTGCAAGATTATAGAGTATATCCATATGGTGGGGAAAGCATGGTGCTCTTGAGAATTCACCGATTCGATTATTCGATTCAAATGTATTGTCATACAGTACAACGAAAATTACTTTGGCATCCAACCAGAGTGCAAATGTGAATGAATGAAAACTTTATTTAACAGATTGCAGAATGGGTACAATACAGTACGGCTCAATACACAATTGTTAAGGGGATGCAGACCAGAGAAAGATGTTTGTCTTGTTTACATCAGGGTCCCCCATTTTCAATTGGTGGTTTAAACTGATGTAATATACATGTAGTACAATGCCAAAGCAATAGGTGGTGATGTAGTTCAAACATGAAGGCCATTTTCAACCAGAAGGGTTGAACGCGTCACTACACGTCTTGCTCAAAACAGAAACCCGCCATCTTTAAATTGCTCGCTTGAACATTAGCAACATAGCATTCATTGTTTGCACCAAGAACAAAGTTCAATAAACAAAAAAGGATACATTCACTGTGTGTTCTGCCTCATTTGTTGATGAAACAAAACCAACAACACAATTTACCACCAAGAGCGGAGAGTTTAGTCTCACAAAAATATCGCAGATTTTGTTAGTTTACATGCTAATGTGATTGGGATTTTCCATTATAATAGTTAGCATTGTGGCTAACGTACATTAGCGTAGTAACGTTACACATGGGAGACTTGCTGGACACAAACATTGTTGATATAGCAGTCTGGTTAATGTTGTTATATCGCTGGTAACGTTAACGCTAGTAGAATTAATGGATGAAAACTTTATTTAACAGATTGTAGAATGGGTACAATACGATACGGCTCAATACAAACAATTGTTAAGGGGATGCAGACCAGAGAAAGACAGCTCTGCCGTAAACATTGGAAATAATCTCGGTTACTATGTCCACACGCAACCACTGCATCCGGGATGCGCGCAAAACTTCACCCTGGACTCCGGTTGTAAAAGACCACGGTTGCAGTGTTCCAAAAACCCGGATGCGTGTGGACGAACAATGCAACTGCGCACATTAAATCACGGTTACCTAACACCCGCGTTCATGTGGACAGGGCCTAAGAGCTGTTTTGAATGTGGGTAGGGATTCACATTTTTTTACGGCTGTGGCTAGGGCGTTCTACATTGTTGTGGCATAATTGCGAAATGTGTTTAGTCCCTTGTTTGTGCTGAATCTGGGTTGCACATGATTTGTGGAACTCCCTCTGGTGTTCGTGGGCGTGGTATTCATTGACCTTTGGGAAGTATTTCGACATGTACATGGGTACATGAGTGGTGTAGTGTATCTTGTAGACCAGGCCCATTGCAAGTTGCTGCACTTGACCTATCCCGTCGTCCTTCCCCCCAAGGGAAGCCGGGAGCAGATAGGGGCGTCGGCAAGGGACCACGCCCCGGGGACCAATCCAAGTGCTCCTGCCCGTCTTCGTCAGGGATGCAACAGCGCTAGCGATCTGTTGTGCATGTTTTTCCATTGGGCTTCTCTTATCGGAGGGGGGGGGGGGGGGGGGGGGGACCCTTGCGGGCATGGGGGGAACATGCAAACTCCACACAGAAAGGACCGGGAGATACCACTACAGAAGGTTAACCTTTCACTATCACACTACAGAAGGTTAACCTTTCACTATCACACAACAAAGGGTTAACCTTTCACTATCACACAACGAAGGTTAACCCTTTCACTACAGAAGGTTAACCCTTTCACTACCACACAACAAAGGGTTAACACTTTCACTACCACACTACAGAAGGTTAACCCTTTCACTACCACAAAAGAAATGGTTAACCTTTCACTACCACATTTAACACGGTACTCCTCGGCTCTGTGTGTTGTTTCAACTCGGACAGTGAGTTTACAGTGAGAAGGACGTTTAAAAGAAAGACCAAACCTGGGTAAACGGGAGAGGGGATGAACCAGAGGAGGAGAACGAGGGGCACCAACGGATGGGCTGCGGCAGCAGGGCCTGTGGTCGCTAATCTATCCCTGTCATTTGTTGCCATTTCCCCAAAGCATAGGCGGCCCACCACAGCAGATAAAGACAGTCGAGTACAGGAGGATGAATAATGGACCGACTAACTTCTCAAAAGAATCTCCCAATTACTGTACATCACTTGCTATCAATATGTTATTGATATCACAGCTCTTGTTGTCTATTTTGGGCCTCTTTGCTCTTTCTGAGTGAAGAGGGACGACGTTCTGCGCTTTAGTAGGATTTCAGGACGTGTAGATGTGGTGAATAGATACGCCTTGTCTCACTGTGAATTCACAGGCCACTGACAGGTCCACTGTTCCCAGCGTCGAGGGGACAGGACATCTCGTTCGTTGAACACATTGTTGACTGATTAACAGAATGCAGTGATTTTTAGGCTAGTTATTGTTTCTGTTTATGGGCTGCATTTATTTTGCACTTTTATCCAAACTGCTTTACAACCTATACCTCACATTCACACACAGACGGCGGAGGCGACCATGCAAGGTGCCAGCCTGCTCATCGGGAGCAGCTAGGGGTTCAGTGTCTTGCTCAAGGACACATCGACACACTGCCGGTAGCAGCCGGAATTGAACCAGGAACCTCCCGATTACCAGACGACCGTTCTACCTCCTGAGCCGCTGTCGGCACGTTCTCTGGCTTGGTGATTCACTTATTCAATATTTGTGCTTAAGAGTGTGTTTTTGGTAGTTTCATATTTATCATCGATCGATATGCTCAGAATATCACCAGTCAAACTCAAAGGTGAAAGAGAGCGTGTCTCGATATGAGTGGGTGGTTTACAGGGGTGCTCTGCTCACCCTGCTTCTCTCTGAGTCAAGCTGTGCAACACTGTTTATCGTTTTTCAGTTTTGATCAGTTTCAAATTTCTCTCCCAAAGCTGCATAGTTGCCCTTTAATCCCAAATGACATATATATATACACGTGCCTTTCCAAACTCAACAACATAAACATTCTGAATGGGCTGAATGTATGCTGATAGAATAACTGACAGAAAATAAACGTGGGCCCAAGCTGTTCCCTAGCTATGCAATTTAATTGAAAGGTCTATAGTAAATGGTATATATGGTAAATGTTATACATTTACATCTTTTATCCAAAGCGCTTTACAAACTTTTGTTCCTCACATTCGCCCATTCACTCACACATTCATACACTGACGGCGGAGGCGACCATGCGAGGTGCCGACCTGCACATCAGGAGAAATTAGCGGTTAAGTATCTTTGCTCAAGGACACTTCGACACACTGCCCGGGAGGAATGGGAATCGAACCGGGAACCTTCTGCTCACCAGACGACAGCTCGCAATTGGAGTAATTCAATTTATTTAGCATACCTTTTAGTACATTACATCTATCTGAACATAGAAGACCAGTGAAGTGTATAGAGAGAGAGAGATGACGTACACATTCGTCTACCTACCTAGGAGTCCTTTATATATATATAGTGTATATACTTTTATATATAGTGTCTGAATAGGAATTTGGCGCCCCTGAGCCTGTAACTGACAGGGAGTGTGTGAGCTGCCATGCCAGCAGCAGGTGGACGGCGTAGGGTCTGTGGTCTCAGTGATAAGTTATCAGTCGTCCTGCAGTCATGAGTGAACAACCCCAGCCCCACTCCCCTCTCGTCACAAAGGGGGGGGGGGGGGGGGGGGGAGAGAAAAGACCCTTCGAAGCGCTGCAGTACTTTTCCGTTTTTACTGTTTGGTTAGCGTAACATCTTGCCGTTACGAGAAATCGAATGTCATTTGGAGCGCTTTGGTGTGAAATGGTTATGCATTTTTTGTTGTTTTGTTGTTACTGAGCCTCATCAATCTCAGCCTCCTGGTGCTGAAGGGTTGTGTGAAGGAACTTATCTCCAATTGTCCTATCTTGATTATTTCGGCATTGATTATTAGTTCCTGAGTAGAGGTGTGGGGGAAATTTACCAATTTGGGTTTGATTCAGAGGCCGTGTCCCGTCATCAGAACCTAATATATGAAATATACAATACAGGGTTACAACAGGATTCTTACATAATGATTTATTTTCTTTAAGACCTTGGGTAAAACTCACAAATCACCTATGGATGGTTTCAACTTGACAACATAAACCTTTTAAACTGACCCAAGTTTACTTCCTGTTTGTGAATAGCAATAACTAACTGAAATAAACACAAGTCCAAGCTGTTGCCTAGCAACACAATTCCAGTGGAACCGGCTGTAGACCTTTTCATAGACGTTCTATTTTGGCCCACGTTTATTTCCTGTTTGCTAATAGAGTAGCTGCAAAAAGTTGCTGTTCCCTAGCAACGGGATTCTTCTGAAAAGGTCCATAGACGGTTTCAGTGGAATTGCATTGCTAGGGAACAGCTTGGACCCAAGTTGATTTCTGTTATTGTAAATGGACAGAACTTTATATAGTGCTTTTATCCAAAGCGCTTAACAATTTAACTTGCTCAAGGACACTTGGACATGCTGCCCAGGAGGAGCCGGAATCTAACCGATTCTGGAGGTAGAGCGGTCGCCTGGTTATCGGATGGTTCCCGGTTTCATTCCCACTCCTCCCAGGCAGCGTGTCGAAGTGTCCTTGAGCAAGTCTGTACTTACCTGCACATAGTCCTTTACTATATCTATATCTGTACATATCCTACTCTTACTAGTTATGCTGCTGGCCAGCGTCTGGTCTTTATTTATTTATTTATTATACTACAACTCTGTACATACATCTGATTAGCACTACACTCAGTAGTACTCATTTGTATATTTTGTACCCAGTTTAACCACCTGTACATTGTATATTGCTGTTGCACTTTACTGCTACATTTGCACTCTGGTAACAGAAATAGTGTGACAAACATCAGAAGAGACTTTCATTAAAGACAATTTGATGCACCGCTTTACATCCCGTTCTAATCTAAAGAGAGGGCCCAAGGGGATCAATAAAGGAATATCTTATCTTATTTTATCTTATCTTATTTTAAAAGTAGAGATTGTTAAGCCTTGGTGGAGGTCTGAACTACAGACTACAGAGTGCATTCTTCTATATGTTCATTCCTGATTCGTCATTATTACTATGTACAGTACATATTATTCCACAAGCATGAAGGGGACATTATGTTACTGGTTTGCATAAAATTCTATATGAGTGCACAAGGGATTATACTGTAAGTAATATTGCTTATTGTGCAGAGGTGGAAGAAGTTCCTAATTTACTTCCTTGACTAAGTAAAAGTAGAAATACCCATAAATAGTACTAATAAACTAAAATAAAAATCCTCCATTCAAAATTATATTTAAGTAAAAATGGAGAGGTATTTGATATTGAATGTACTTAAGTATCAAAAGTAAAAGTATGCATTCTACATGATATTTGTGTATTCCAGTGATTGGCAGCGTTCAATCCTGAAATCATTGACCATTAAATGTTATATTAAAGTGGTATATGGTCCAATTATGCTGTGATTATGTCCCATTGAAGTTGGCAGACTTCAAATTTGAAAGTACACATAATCTTCATCGATGTTTGCCACGTTTTCTATGCAAAATCTTTTTCTTCAAAGTAACTACTAAAAAGTACAATATTTCCTTTTAAATGTAGAAAGTACAATTCCTTACTTTAGTTACTTTCCACCACTGCTATTGTGTGCGGATGTGCATCATGCTCACACCCGTTCACATGTGCGTGAGGCCAAGTATTTGTTTACTAACTGACCACATTGTAGTCTAAATTTAGAACCTGAACTGGGGCTAGGGTTGCACTTGAGCTGAACGTTTTGTCATTTCCTGAAGCTAAACGGGGAATTTGCATATACCCGGTGCACTCAATACAGTTACAGTGTCAGAGTTAAGCACAGCCTTGACAAAGACACTATTATACCTGAGTGTGAAAGTACAATGCCAGCACACAGTCGGCCTAAACCACAGTAGCTGAACCCGTACTGATAATTCAAATATCATTGCAGAAAAACACCAACCTTCATGATTCACAAACCAGATAGGTCATGCATTTTACTTTATTGTCTCGGTGGAGCGTAAAAATATACGATATAGCCTACTAAATAGCGATTTATGCAAATACAAAACAGACCATATTGTACAAAAACAACATTTTCACATTTTTAATAATACAACATAATTTGAGAGTGGCAATAAAACACACTTCTGTCTGTATTTACAAAATAGAGGTAAAGTATTTTCCTTATGTATTCAACTACCCATGCAATGAACTCACTGGATTGATTTAAACTTGACTTCATACAAACTATGAAAATAATATCTACAAAATAGGCCTTTTCCCCTCAAATACAGTGAATAGAAACAGAAAAACAGTAGCCTTATTCATTAAAAATATATCTTTCTCCATGTTACATCCAGTGCATAGATGTGAACAACTCCACATGAATAACTGGCAAGCTAGCAAGCAGAGCTTCCTAAATATACAAAGCACCCATTAGACAGGTGTCACCTCTCTGTGAGAAGTCTCCATGCAGTCCATTGTATGTGATAGCCACACACACTCACTCGCTCGCTCACTCGCTCGCTCACTCACTCACTCACTCACTCACTCACTCACTCACTCACTCACTCACTCACTCACTCACTCACTCACTCACTCACTCACTCACTCACTCACTCACTCACTCACTCACTCACTCACTCACTCACTCACTCACTCACACTCACACACACACACACACACACACACACACACACACACACACACACGCACACGCACCCGCACACACACACCACATTGAGTGAGTAGTGTATTGTATAAAATAACTGCAGACTAATGTCCCCAGGGTCCGTTCTGCCCCGTCTCAAACCAGTGTGGGCACCATGCCAGCATTGGGGTGGTGTGCGTAGGGCAGGGTGTGCAGGGTGGGAGAGAGGAGTTGCGGGGGGTGGCCGTAGGAGAGGAGAGACCCGGGACCCAGAGAGAAGGGCCCGGCGTTGTCCCCCAGCGGGATCTGCTGGACGAGGTCGGGGTACGGCTCCAGCATCAGGCTCTTCTTCCCCTTCTTGTTCTTGTTGGACACTTTGCGGTTCCGCGTCTGGATGCCGTCCTTCTTCATGGTGAGCGGCCTGTTGACCTGGTGAGTGACATGTCTTTACATCTCTGTCCACGAGCCGCTGCTGCGCTAAACCTAACCTTACTGGTCAGAGTTAACCCTTTCACCGCCGCACTACCAAACGGTTAACCCTTTCACTGCCACACGACAGAAGGTTAACCCTTTACTATCGCACAACCGACGGCGACCGGGTTAACCAACTGACACAAGGCTTTGTACACATATCCAGCTAACCATATTCTACAACTTTAAGATAAGATAAGATCAGACTTGTACACTTTGTACAAATATCCAGTTAACCATATACTACAACTTTAAGATAAGATAAGATAAGACTTGTACACTTTGTATACATATCCAGTTAACCATATTCTACAACTTTAAGATAAGATAAGATCAGACTTGTACACTTTGTACACATATCCAGTTAACCATATACTACAACTTTAAGATAAGATAATACCTGCTAAATGGCCAGTGGGCTGGTGGCCTGACCTACTAAATGGCCAGTGGGCTGGTGACCTGACCTACTAAATGGCCAGTGGGCTGGTGGCCTGACCTACTAAATGGCCAGTGGGCTGGTGACCTGACCTACTAAATGGCCAGTGGGCTGGTGACCTGACCTACTAAATGGCCAGAGGGCTGGTGACCTGACCTACTAAATGGCCAGTGGGCTGGTGGCCTGACCTACTAAATGGCCAGTGGGCTGGTGACCTGACCTACTAAATGGCCAGTGGGCTGGTGGCCTGACCTACTAAATGGCCAGTGGGCTGGTGACCTGACCTACTAAATGGCCAGTGGGCTGGTGACCTGACCTACTAAATGGCCAGTGGGCTGGTGACCTGACCTACTAAATGGCCAGTGGGCTGGTGGCCTGACCTACTAAATGGTCAGAGGGCTGGTGGCCTGACCTACTAAATGGTCAGTGGGCTGGTGACCTGACCTGCTAAATGGCCAGTGGGCTGGTGGCCTGACCTACTAAATGGCCAGTGGGCTGGTGGCCTGACCTACTAAATGGCCAGTGGGCTGGTGGCCTGACCTACTAAATGGCCAGTGGGCTGGTGACCTGACCTACTAAATGGCCAGTGGGCTGGTGGCCTGACCTACTAAATGGCCAGTGGGCTGGTGACCTGACCTACTAAATGGCCAGTGGGCTGGTGACCTGACAGAGCTCGGATTAAAGCACACATATCAAGACAAATCAAATCTGGGTAACAACGGGGGCGTTCCTTGTAGCCAGCTTATGGTCGTAGCTTATCACAAATGATGACGTGCTGGTTCACATGGCGGTGCTAGCTGGCTGACTCACATTGTGCAGCTTGAAGTAGAGCCCACAGGCGTTGCAGACTGGCTCCCCGTTGGCGTTGCGTCTCCACAGTGTTGTTGTGCTGGTGTGACAGTTGGCACATAGCGTACCTGCCCGCTTGCTGACGATCTGAAGAAGAGACCAACGTTAACGTTAGCATCTGGTGTGTGTCGTGTGTCACAGTCCGTCAATGGGTGGGATCTACTTCAGCATTTCAAAATGTTGGTTTTCCTTCACCGAACAACACTTGGCAAAAGAAAATGTTCCTCGTTGAGATGAATGGGTACCAGAGGCCACGAGATAATGAACCCTTAGCTTGCGGCAAACAATAGCCACTGGTTTCAATGAGGAATGTGAAGTATAAGCTATGCTTTTGTCAACTTAACCCTTTCACTACCACACTACAGACGGTTAACCTGAAAGGGTTAACCATTTGTAGTGTGGTAGTGAAAGGGTTAACCTTCTGTAGTGTGGTAGTGAAAGGTTAACTATCTGTAGTGTGGTAGTGAAAGGTTAACTATCTGTAGTGCTGTAGTGAAAATGTTAACCTTCTGTAGTGCTGTAGTGAAAATGTTAACATTCTGTAGTGTGGTAGTGAAAGGTTAACCTTCTGTAGTGTGGTAGTGAAAGGGTTAACCGCATGTAGAGTGATAGTGAAAGGTTAACCTTCTGTAGTGTGGCAGTGAAAGGGTTTACCCTTTGTAGTGTGGTAGGTAAAGGGTTAAATATCAATGCACACTTAATTATTACCCCTCCCAATATTTTGTGATAGGTGCTGGAGGTGTGTATCCCTTTACAGTGACTTCATATTTATTACATAAAAGTGTAATGCCCACAACACTGTTGCTTCCTAGTTTATATGCACACAGGATATCATTGCAAACCATTGCTACCAATAAAGGAGCATGTCGTTGTGTTATACTGTACCAGTCGTTTCTTGGGCCGGATCAGAGGTCTATTCTGACCATTCATCTTGTGGTACAGTCCACAGGCGTTGCACAGGTAGTGGCCCGTACCATCTCGACGCCACAGAGGGGTGGCTGTGGCACCGCAGTTAACGCACTCTCTGGCCTCTGTCCAAATCACAAACAGCCTGTTATTTACTAATGCACATTAGGAGAACATCTGAAACGTCATATAGACCTACAACACCAGAGTTGGCGTCAATTAGCTTTTAATCAGTTCATGGAGTGGGCTTTGGGACTCCCTATTTCCATGACATTTTGCCTTAGGGGTTCAAACTTACCCCTTACCTTAAAGGAACATGCCAACATTATTGGAAATGTGCTTACCCTCTTCTCCAGAGTCAGACAAGAAGATAGATACCAATTTCCTCTAGAAAGCTATCCGACTGCAAGCTAACCCAGTTTAGCACATTATCTGAATTAAAAAAATAAAATAAAAAATCTAACCCTAACTAACCATACTGTCATGCACTTGTCCTAATAAACTAACCTACACTGTAGCACTCAACACTTTGATGAACATTGTTACTCAGCTGATAGAGTTGTGCCCTTCCTGATGGCTTGTTGTACAGAACTTGTAAGTCACTTTGGATAAAAGCGTCAGCTAAATGGGCGGCTACGTGGCGTAGTGGGCAAGGCGCTCGCCACGAATGCGGAGACGCTGGGCTCGCCTGTTCGAGCCCAGCGCTCCACATTGCTTTCAGTTTAGCTGGTCGTTCATACTAATACACATTGGCCGTATTAGGGGGTGGGAAACTGATGGGTGGGGATCGGGCGTTGTGGACAGCGACTCCTACAGGTCGGTTGGTACGCCTGCGCAGTAGAATCAGGAAGTGTCGGGGGCAGCGTGAGCCTCCCACGCGTTACTCCTCGCCACTGAGAGATCGAGCTGCGCAGGTGAAAAGATGCGACTGCTGTTACCTCAAGTACCGGAGGGGACTTGTGCTATGTATGACTTAGTCCACATTGCAGCCGGCTTGTTGGAGGCAAGAAACAGCGTTCGTGACAGGGGAGGGTTGAATTGGATGATACGAAATTGGGATGGGAGAAAAATATAGAAAATGGGAGAAAAAGTGGATAAAAAAAAAAAAAAAGCGTCAGCTAAATGACTAAATGTAAATGTAAATGAATGGAAGCGGATACAGACCACTAGCCCAGCTTAAAACTCAGCGAGAGGCTAGAACTGCTAGGCTAGTGGTCCGTATCCACTTCCAATAATTTATGCTAAGATGGGCTAGCTTGCAGCTGGATAACTTTCTACTGAACGCACAGAGAGCAAATTGGTATCTATCTTCTTCTGTGACTCTGGAGAAGACCCTAGACGTCTAACCCTAACCTTAACAAGCCGCAATTCTTTTTCTTTTTCTGATAATTATGTCTAGCAAAACCACAGCTCCTGGTGGCTCAAAAACAAGCTTTCTCAGTGAGTTTTGTTCAAAATATAAATATTGAAAAGCTTTCGGTAAGAGAAGGCTGCCATATCTGCCCGGTTAAACAAATAATTGAGATGAAACATTATAATTGGCAAATAAGCCACAATTACGAATGGCATCTTTCATTGATCGAGCGGACACACACTTTGTACCATACAGCGACTTCTACGCCAAAGCCTTTCACTGGATATGAGTGTAGAATAAGACAGAGCCAGGGGCATTCTCACCTGGCGGGGACATTCTCATCTTGTTGCGAAGTTTGGGGGAGTAGGAGGGGCTTATCCACGCCCCCGGACTGGAGTAGAGGCCAGCTGCGCTGTAATCCTGTGGAGAGGTCATGTAGGAACTGTAGGGCCCCAGCATGTGTGGGTGGGAGTGGGGGGGCGGCGTGTACATCCCTGCGGCCGAGGTCAGATTCAGGAAGCTGCCTCCTCCCCCTACGCTCCCCCCCATTGGACTCAAGCGCTCCGCTTTCAGGGCCTCCTGAAGCCGGGGGCTTTCCTTGCCCTCCCTGCCTGGGGAGGAGTATCCGTCTCTGGAGGTGGCGGTGAAGGCGAAGGAGGAGGTGTTGCCGGAGGCATAGAGGGACGTTGGGGTGTGCGAGTGCAGGGGGGTCTTGGTGAAAGGGTTGGTGCTCCAGGTAGAGGTTGGGGTATTGTAGGGATTGGGCAGGGAGTGGCCGCCGGGACCGTCCAGCCACTGGAGGTTACTCAGGAGAGACGGCGAGGTGTAGACCTGACGCACTTTATCAGAGATAGAGAGACACAGAACATGAGAAATAAATGCCACTGAGCTTTTGATGATCGTGGAGGGACTATGATGGGTGTTACTGATGATGATCATCATGGCTATATTTATACTTATTCACCAGATTATTGCAGATAATCTGATCAACTACAAAGGGTTAATGCTTTCACTACCACACGACAGAAGGTTAACCCTTTCACCACCACCCCACAGAAGGTTAACCCTTTCACCACCACACTACAAACGGTTAACCTTTCACTAGCACACTACAAAGGGTTAACCCTTTCACTAGCACACTACAAAGGGCTAACACTTTCACTGTTAACCTTTCACTACCACACTACAGACAGCCGTCTGTAGTGTGGTAGTGAAAGGTTAACCTTCTGTAGTGTGGCAGTGAAAGGGTTAACCATCTGTTGTGTGATAGTGAAAGATTAACCTTCTGTAGTGTCTTAGTGAAAGGTTAACCTTCTGTAGTCTGGTAGTGAAAGGTTAACCTTCTTTCTTTATTTTTATTTTTTTTTATCCACTTTTTCTCCTTATTTTTCTATTTTTCTCCCATCCCAATTTCGCTGTTTCCAATTCTCCCCTCCCCTGTCTTGACCGTTGCTTGCATATGCCCCCCACAGGTCGGTCGTAGGGAGGATAGAAGCCTTGCATCACGTGTCCCCTCCGGTACACGAGGAGGCAGCCTGTCACATCTTTTCACCTGCCAGCGCGGACTATCACTTGGCGAGGTGTAACGTGTGGGAGGCTCACACTACCCCCGCTATTTCCTGTCTCTGCTGTGCAGGCGTCCCCCAACCGACCTGTAGGAGTCGCTGTCCACAGCGTCCAGATTACCACCCATCGACTTCCACCCGCTGACTCTGCCAATTGAGCCAGTATGACGGCCGGCCCAAGCCGGAGGCAACACCGACAGCCGGATTTGAACCCGGTGTATCTTGCGTTGGTGACGAGCGCAATGTCCGCTGTGCCACCCAGCCGCCTGGAAGGTTAACCTTCTGTAGTGTGGTAGTGAAAGGTTAACCTTCTGTAGTGTGGTAGTGAAAGGGTTAACCTTCTGTAGTGTGGTAGTGAAAGGTTAACCTTCTGTGCACGTGGCGCCATTAGGTGCGTGCAATCCCAGTTGATTTCAGGAACGCACCACTGGTAGTGTGGTAGTGAAAGGGTTAACCCTCTGTAGTGTGGTAGTGAAAGGTTAACCTTCTGTAGTGTGGTAGTGAAAGGGTTAACCTATGTAGTGTGGCAGTGAAAGGTTAACCTGTAGTGTGGTAGTGAAAGGGTTAAGACACCAAGACTTTGAACAACACTTCAGAAAAGTTCATACTATGATTTGGTATCAATTACTGGAGATTTCTTGGATGGATGGTGAATATGTTTATCTGAAAGTGGTCAGTGAACCTAGGTCTGAACCCTGAACCCTAAACCTAACCCTCTGAATAGGTAAGGTCTATAGTTTCTGGTTGTACGAGGCTGTGATTAGCAGGCTGCATGCAACTTGTTTGCAGTGTTTAAATGACAGAAATGTGGTAACTAGCGATTGGTTGTTGGATTACCCAGAAGACGGGTAAAGGAAAACACATTCTGGTGGTGAAAATAAGAATATAAATGATTATAGAAATACGGTAATGCTAATTATGTGTGAGTGTGTGTGTGTGTGTGTGTGTGTGTGTGTGTGTGTGTGTGTGTTCTAGTGTTTGTTTGAGTTATTCTGTAATGTTATGTGTTATGTTTTTGCAAGTTGTTATGGATTGCTAAAAAAAAAAAAGTTCTAATTGATAAACTAAACACTATGTAATTTTATACAGTGAGGTCAACAAGAGGTCAACACTATCTCCTAAAGCTATACATCAGAGAGAGAACCCTCCAATCTGTGATGTCACTGGGATGTAAATCTGGGGCTGCTCCATAGACAGTGAATTTCACATAAAATGTTTATGTGAGCCCTTAGCAATGCTAGAATATAAACCTAATTTGGGTGTAAGCCTTGGCTCACACAAATATTATATGGCCTCATACAGTCAGCACCCCATTCATTGTGTATGGAGCAGCCCCAGATTTGACATCCCAGATTTCAAGTTTCAAGTTTCAAGTTTTGTTTTTATTTGTCACATATAAGGTACATGTACAATATAGTGAAATGCATGGTTCTGTATGACCCTCCTGCGATTGTGCTTCATACGTAAAAGAATAAAGAACAAACACTATACAAAATATACAATGAATATACAAAAACAAAATGCAACATGCAGAAATGAGGTAGAAGAGGTGGTGCAAACGCTTTAGGAATAAATAGATAAAATATGGTGTAATGTTTAAAAAAGTGTTTAACCCTTTCCCTGCCACAATACCAAACTGTTAACCCTTGCACTGCCACAATACAGAAGGTTGACCCTTTCACTGCCACACAACAAAGGGTTAACCCTTTCACTACCACACTACAGAATGCTACCTTCTGTAGTGTGGTAGTGAAAGGGTTAAAGTGTCTAAAGTGAATGTTTAAGGTGAATGTTTAAAGTGAGTGTGTGGATTTTGTGCGGAATGGATGAATTATGTTATATTGAGCAGCCTGATGGCCTGAGAATAGAAGCTCCTTTTGAGTCTCTATGTGCCGGCCATGAGATTCCGGTAGCGCTTGCCTGACCGCAGCAGAGCAAAGAGGCAGTTGTTTGGGTGGCTGGAGTCCTTGACTATTCTCTTAGCCATGACCCTGCAACGCCTAGTGTAAATGTCCTGGAGAGTGGGAAGCCCACCTCCGATGGTGCCTTTCGGCTGATCGAGCCACTCTCTGTAGTCTGCTGCGGTCGTGTGCAGTGCTATTCCCAAACCAGGAGGCGCGCAAAAGTACAACCCCCTTAGGGAAAGTATTCACGCAACCAGGAGGTGATTGGAGGGACCTCTCTCTGATGTTAAGCTGTTGTCGTGCATGCCCACAAACACTGACTGGGGCACAGGAAGAACATGTGTGAACTTGTGGCATTTCCTTTGGTTCCTTTCATTCACCCTCTATTGAGACTTGGTAATCATTTAAAGTTCAACCCTAATTTTAGATTAGATTAGATTAGATTAGATTAAAATGCATTGTCATCATACAATGTACAGGTCATTAAACTGGGTACACAATATACAAAGTAGTACTACTGTACTACTGAGTGTAGTGCTAAATAGATGTATGTACAGAGTTGTAGTATAATATGTACAGTGATACAGATATAAAGACAGTATGGTAGTAGTCATACTGGCCAGCAGCGTAACTAGTGAGAGTAGGATATACAGATAGAGTATCTACAGATATGTAAAAGGACTATGTGCAGGTAAATACAGACAGGTGTGGATAGATATATATGTGGTGATAATAAATATATATATATATATATATATATATATATATATGTATATACAGCATTTGTACATGACTACATGCTATCATACAGAGCTATGGGTTATTTGCAGGTGTATAAGTAAGTATAAGTAAGATGATGTTGCCTCCTACCTTCAGGTGGAGAAAAAAACAGATTTTTTTTGCTAATGGTAGAGCATTCATACCGGATGTTTCAATATTTGAATTTTGAAGAGGAATCTATTTCCTGAAATCATTTAATAAAAAGCTAAATAGGCCCCAAATCGGATTGGATGGATGACTGGAAAGACAGATGGAAAGATGGATGGATGAAGAGATGGATACATAGCTGGATAGCAGCAGGGCTGACCTGAGCTGTGTCTGTAGGCGGGCGCGGCCCGGCCGTGGATGGGGTTGGTGAAGTAGGAGGGCAGGCTGGTGTAGTCGCCGTCTTGGCTGGAGAAGAAGGACTCTCCATCCTCTCCTGGAGGTAGGAGGCCAGGCTCAGAGGAGAAGCTCCCCAGGGCGTCAGCACTGATCAGGGCTGGAGACACCCAGTGGGACTGGTCTGAAGTATCCTCCATGCTGACAGAACAAACCACAACTTCTGGAAAAGCAAACATAGACATTGTTTATGACACTTAGGAATCATTTAAAGTTCATAGACACTGTTTAGTTTATGGATAATTTCACTACTACTACTATAACTACTACTACTACTACAACTAGGCCTACTACTACTACAACTAGGCCTACTACTACTACAACTAGGCCTACTACTACTACTGCTACTACTACTACAACTAGGCCTACTACTACTATAACTACTACTACTACTATAACTACTACTACTACAACTAGGCCTACTACTACTATAACTACTACTACTATAATTACTACTACTACTACAACTAGGCCTACTACTACTACTACAACTACTACTACTATAACTACTACTACTACTACTACTACTACTAGGCTACTACTACTACTATAACTACTACTAGGCTACTACTACTACTATAACTACTACTACTACTACTACTACTACTACTACTACTACTACTACTACTACTACTACTACTACTACTACTACTACTACTACTTTTACTACTACTACTACTACTACTACTACTACACTTTTACTACTACTACTACTACTACTACTACTACTACTACTACTACTACTACTACTACTACTACTACTACTACTACTACTACTATGGGGCAACTGTAGCTCGGGAGGTAGAGCAGTCGTCTGGTAATCCAGAGGTTCCCCGTTCGATTCCCGCTCCTCCCGGGCAGTGTGTCGAAGTGTCCTTGAGCAAGACACTTAACCCCTAATTGATGAGTGAATGGATGAATGAAAACTTTATTTAACAGATTGCAGAATGGGTACAATACAGTACGGCTCAATACACACAATTGTTAAGGGGATGCAGACCAGAGAAAGACTTTCGTCTTGTTTACATCAGGGTCCCCCATTTTCAATTCATAGTGAGCAGGTTGGCACCTTGCATAGTTGCCTCGACCGTCGGTGTGTGAATGTGTAAAATGTGAGGAACAAATTGTAAAGCACTTTGGATAAAAAGAAAACCATTTACCATTTACTACTACTATAGGCCTACTACTACTAAGCTAATACTACTGCTACTACTACTACTACTACTACTACTACTACTGCTACTAGGCCTACTACTACTACTACTTGGCTACTACTACTAGTATAGGCTACTACTACTATACAACTATTAGGCTACTACTACTGCTGCTACTACACTACTACTACTATTTGGCTACTACTACTAGGCTACTACTACTATACAACTATTAGGCTACTACTACTACCGTAGCACTCAACACTTTGATGAACATTGTTGACACTTTGACTACTACTACTATACAACTATTAGGCTACTACTACTACTACTACTACTACTACTACTACTACTACTACTACTACTACTACTACTACTACTACTACTACTACTACTACTACTACTACTACTGTCTACTACTACTACTACTACTACTACTACTACTACTACTACTACTACTACTACTACTACTACTGCTGCTACTACTACTACTACTACTACTACTACTACTACTACTACTACTACTACTACTACTACTACTACTACTACTACTACTACTACTACTACTACTACTACTACTACTACTACTACTACTACTACTACTAGGCTACTACTACTATTACTACTACTACTGCTGCTAGGCCTACTACTACTACTACTACTACTACTACTACTACTACTACTACTACTACTACTACTACTAATAATAATAATAATACTACTACACTGTTTACCTTATTTTCCTTTTTTTACCTGGCTCACAAAATGCTTTTCAAAGCAAGTACAGAAAATAAATGATGAGACAAACAAAACAAATACATTTGAACATTTATAAAGTGTAAGTGTAATGGAAATGTAAGAATATTGACTGAATCTGCTGATCTGACACAGAGAGGAAGGCAGCTCCAGAACCCAGGGGCCTCCCTGGAGAGTGACATGGCCAGGAGGAGCCAAGGGGCCTCGAGGCAGGATATGGGCTTAACGTGCAATTCCAGCTAAATTAGTTGACATGTCCAGCAGAAGAAGTGCAAGGTCTGCATCACTTTTCAAGGCTGGTGCTGTGCTATGTAAGTTGCTATGTAAGTTGCTATGTAAGTTGCTATGTAAGGGCAATAAAGGTTTCACACAGTCTCCCAGAGGCAACAGCACCTTAAAGATGTATTTTTCAAAGGATAATACAAAAACTATGTTCTGTTTGGCATGTCTTAATGTTGTGTTTAACATAGATATTTCTCAAATCTTCTAAAAAATGTCAAATGAAAAGAAATTGTTACTTAATTATGTATAGAATGTATCATGCAAATATTGGGACCGCCCCTGATCACCAGGTGGGGCTGATAATCAATTTAGTTCACTTCCTGTATAAAAAGATGTCAGTGTTGTGTTGTCTTCATGCTTGAAGAAGACCAGAAGGGTCGAAACGTCGCATCTGCCTTTTTTGGTCAAATAAACAACTTGGAACTACGAATGAGTTGCGAGCCCTGCTTTATCTTATGTATTACTGTTTTTACAGTTTGGCTCAGCACCAACAAACGGAGGATGTGCGTTATTTATTTTTTCTGACTGTTTGGCAGGTGACCATGGGAACACAACCAAACAATCAATTTGTTAAAATCAAAGGTACACAGCAGGTGGAAGATCACCTGCTGATCAGAGTATACAAATATCTTAATAATAATATATTCCTAATCATTCTATTTCTAAGAATACAGGTTAAAGCTGCTGATGCCTCTGGGAGTCTGTGGAAAACCTTTGGTGGGCTTGAAAAGTGATGCACAGCTCACTCATTTCCCCGGAATTGCTTACCCCACCTTTAAATGTCTGAAGAATTTTACGAATGAGTTTTAAATGTAACCAGTAACCAGTGTAAAGAGGTCATCACCAGAGCTTTAGTCATCAATGGTTAAAACTATTAGGACCTGTTTGCGGACGACTCGGCCCTGCTGGTCAGTGGTCTCTGACAAGAACAAGTTACAGGTTGAAAAAGCCCTCAGCTCGGAACTAGGCAAAATCTGCATATGGCTCGCCGACAACAAACTATCATTACACATGGGCAAAACAGAGTCCATACTCTTCGGTTCAAATAACAAACTCAGCAAGACCGACAGCTTCTCGGTTACAGTGGGTGACAATATTGTCACAAGGAAAGATGAAATTACCTACCTAGGTTCCATCCTAGAGGCTAATCTTTCCTGTGACAAAATGGCATCCAATGTAATAAAAAAAGTCAACCAACGAACTCGATTCTTGTACCGGATCTCCTCTCTGGTAAACAAGAATACCCTGAAGACTCTGGCAGGAGCACTCATTCAAGGGTACTACGACTATGCTTGCACCTCATGGTACCAAAGCACCTCAAAGGCACTAAAAAACAAATTACAAACATCTCAAAACAAGCTAGTCAGACTACTGCTTGACCTGACTCCTAGAACCCACCTCACCCCGGCCCACTTTGACAACCTAGGATGGCTTAGAGTATACAACAGAGTACAGCAACTTGCAATGGGCCTGGTCTACAAGATACACTACGCGACCAAGGTACCCATGTGCATGTCAAAATACTTCCCAAAGGTCAGTGAATACCACGATCACAACACCAGAGGGAGCTCCACAAATCATGTTAAACCCAGATTCGGCTCAAACAAGGGACTAAACACGTTTCGCAATTACGCCCTACCCAAAGCTGTAAAGGAATGTGAATCACTACCCACTTTCAAAAACACTCTCAAAGAACACCTACGGGAGACTGCAATTCGAAACTGGCCCCTACAAATGTCTTAACCCAGTTGTACAGTAAATTACCAAGTATGGCTTTGTCAGTATTCCAATGTACAGTGTACAGTGTCCCCCCCCCCTACCCCAACCCCCCCCCCCCCCCCCCTCCAATGTACAGCCCCCACCCACCAACCCCACCCCACCCACCCAACCTCCTCCAATGTACAGTTTCTATGTCAAATGTATATACACTCTTTTTCTGGACACTTTTTGTATCACAAACAGTACTGTATTTGCAAATCTGATATGTCATAAATGTATAGATGTAGCAGTACTGTCTATCTGTATGTCATGTATGTCATATATGTTATGATGAATTGAAAATGGGGGACCCTGATGTAAACAAGACGAAAGTCTTTCTCTGGTCTGCATCCCCTTAACAATTGTATGTATTGAGCTGTACTGTACTGTACCCATTCTGCAATCTGTTAATAAACTTTTCAATCAATCAATCAATCAAACCACCTTTCAAATGACACTGGCTGTCCCGGGCGACAGTGGCTCGGGAGGTAGAGCAGTCGTCTGGCAATCCGGACTAGGTTCCCGGTTCGATTCCTCCCGGGCAGCGTGTCGATGTGTCCTTGAGCAAGATACTTAACCCCTAATTGCTCCCGATGAGCAGGTTGGCACCTTGCATGGATGCCTCCGCTGTCGGTGTGTGAATGTGGGAGTGAATGGGTAAAATGTGAGTAACAAATTGTAAAGCGCTTTGGATAAAAAAAAAAGCAGCCATTTACCATTTACTGTAAATAGTGCCGCAATCAGATGACTGGAGATCACAAGTCATATTTCTGTACTGGGTTTACAATTGCGCTGGAAACGTGTCGCGCGGTGGATCGTGTGATTTACTGGTGCAGCTGTGGTGTTATGAGGAATTGAAAATGGGGGACCCTGATGTAAACAAGACGAAAGTCTTTCTCTGGTCTGCATCCCCTTAACAATTGTGTGTATTGAGCTGTACTGTATTGTACCCATTCTGCAATCTGTTAAAAAAGAATTCAATCAATCAATCAATCAATTAGTCAGATAACGTAGTGTAGAGAAAATAACTTAAAGGTATCAAGGTCTCTCGACAGCAGGTCTCTTCAGACTTCCTCTTCCAGGATCCTCATTTGACTGTGGCTGAACATAAGGCCTAAAAATAAACGGGCCCATAGCTGCACTACATCGAACATCTATGCTCTATGGCCTGCGTTGAACAGCAAGATATTCTAAATCACCACTATATTGCTTCTGTAACAACATCCACTGCTAGAAACAACCTCTTAGCGCACCATGTGGGATTCTCCTATTTAATATTCTACATTTGTGTGAAACGGCTTAACCCTTTCACTACCACACTACAGACGGTTAACCCTTTCACTACCACACTACAGACGGTTAACCCCTTCACTACCACACTACAGACGGTTAACCCTTTCACTACCACACTACAGAAGGTTAACCCTTTCACTACCACACTACAGACGGTTATCCCTTTCACTACCACACTACCAAAGGTTAACCCTCGCACTACCACACTACCGAAGGTTAACCCTTTCACTACCACACTACATACGGTTAACCCTTTCACTACCACACTACATACGGTTAACCCTTTCACTACCACACTACCAAAGGTTAACCCTTTCACTACCACACTACAGCCGGTTAACCCTTTCACTACCACACTACCAAAGGTTAACCCGTTCACTACCACACTACAGCCGGTTAACCCTTTTACTACTACACTAGGGTAACCCTTTCACTACCACACTACAGAAGGTTAACCCTTTCACTACCACACTACAGATGGTTAACCCTTTCACTACCACACTACCAAAGGTTAACCCTTTCACTACCACACTACCAAAGGTTAACCGTCTGTAGTCTGGTAGTACCAAAGGTTAACCTTCGGTAGTGTGGTAGTGAAAGTGTTAATTCGGGTTAAATCTCAACAAACTTTTTCTTCAATACCTTAATTCTCTATTAAATTGAAGTGGAAGTTGCGAGAAGCTAAGTACTTATTGTACACACTGAACACCAGTGTAAAGCCAACAGGTGACATTCAAGTTCACACTGTAAATGTCAAATTCCAGACTTCTAGACCTGATATTTGGCACATTTTCAATTGTGACACATAAGAAAGAGCATGCATAACCCCAAATCAGCATGAGGCGTCTAATGAAATGGTAAATGGTGCATTTTATATCGCAACTTTTATCCAAAGCGCTTTACAATTTGGTTATTCACATTCACCCATTCACTCACACATTCACACACCGATGGTGGAGGCAACCATGCAAGGTGCCGACCTGCTCATCGGGAGCAATTAGGGGTTGTCTTGTTCAAGGTCACTTTGTCACAATGATATAGAATATGCCAAAGAAACGTCCTGTGGGTTGAGACGATGCCACGGTGGCACTCTGGCTCTCATGTCTTTATTGTAGAGGAAGAGAGACTGATGTGTGAGAGAATAATGTAGACCACAGTGTTACTGTAGCAACTATCTCCAGCAAGCTAGCCCTGATCTCTTCTGCTCATTTTATTTTATCTTACTACTACTACTTATTGTTATTGAACACACACACAAACACACATGCACCCTGCACCTTAACATGCACATACACTATACACAAGACACTTTCTGTAAATAATTGACTATTTTAGTTGATCTTATCTCATTTTATATTTTATTTCATTTTATTTGATCTACTACTACAAATTATTGTTACCATTCTTATATTCATTGGTGTTTCTTAATTGTGCATTGTTGAGTCTGAGCTCGAAAGACAAATGTCATTGCCTTTACCACTACCCCTGTATTGTTGTGTATTTGACAAATAAAGAACTTGAACTTGAACTTGAATACAATATGAATAAAAAAGTATATTTTTTTAAACGGAATGCTACAGAGAACTAATGAAATGCAATAAGTCTTCAAAAGAAAATGTTTTTGCTCACAAGTAGTCATATTAACAACATGAAGAGACAGAAAACACTCCTCTGAGACCAGCTTCGAACTGGAACAAGGCATAGTGTCGGCAGCTCTAATTGACATCTTTTATAGCAGGAGATATGTTCCTTTCATTTCATTCTAACCTGACATTTGGCAAATTTTCAATTGTGACACATAAGAAAGAGCATGCATAACCCCAAATCAGCATCAGGAATTAAAAATGAATTGAATTGGCATTTAATTTTCATTCCATATAAATCATACATCCAAGGCCAAGATGGATAACCCAGAGGACCCAACTATATGACTTCATACATACACTACTTATTCAGATACAAACTCGTAACCAGTGAAAACAAAACAAAACATTTGATCAAGGATAAAATCCTCATTCCGAGACAAAAGCTTGGAACCTGTCCTCACCACTATCTCTACAAGTCACAATTGATTGAGCAATAAACCTGGAATCACACGCTATAAAATCACACCTTTCACACTTCTCTCTGTCACTCTTTCTCCCAACTACCGGTCCTCTGGTAGACGGTGTATGTGTATATATATATATATATATATGCACACACAGTGTTTCATATACTCTAACGCTGGACGTAATCCCAGAAGCGGTGCCTACCTGAAGCGCAGCCGTGTCAAAGGTGAGAGAGGTACGGTAACGGTGGATGAGGGGGTTTGTAGCCAGGTAGAAGGTGGCAGCGTTCAGTGTCTATCTCGGTATGGGCCTATCGCCAGAGCAATAACTCGTGTCAGGCACCCCTCCAGCTATACCCAGTAGGTTCAGGGGTAGGAGACAGGCCGTGGGAGGGGTTGGGTAGAACATTTTTGAAAGACACACCTCTTTGGTCTTGACATAGAGAGAATTTGCGTTTGGGGTTACGGTTATAACTAACTGTAAGCGTCTGAATTCGAGGTAACTTTGTTTCAATGTTTGTTGTGCCATTTTTTTTTACAACCCAAAGCGTGTGTGAGAGGTGGAGTATAGTCTGTGAGGATGAACAAACACACCGCTTCAAGCCATTGCTCCTCTGCTCCTCCTCTCCTCCGCGCCGTCTGTGGTATTAGTGTAGTCATGATAACGTTAGTAATGATAACACCCTGGTATCTCTGATGGTTTCTAGAGAGGAAACACATATTAAAAGGATATCAGCAACAATCATCAAAGACGGTATAATGAGCATGGTTTACTTCTGGCTTGGTGGATATAAATTAATGTATTCATGGGATGTTATGTAATACATATCTTTATTAGGATTTCAGGATTATACAGGCAACTGAACCAGAATCGAAAGGAGAAACAATTTATTTGTCAAATATAATGAATCTAGGGGAATTTGTCTTGACGATGATGATGATGATGATGATGATGATGATGATGATGATGATGATGCAAAGACATTAGACAAATACAAATGTCCACACATTGCATACAGTACACAGGACCGACTCCACAATAACATCCCCAATACTTTCTCCACTTTCTCCACATTTGACAAGTGGTGCAGGCGGGTTTACAGGATGGACTATTTTTTTTTCTTTTTCTGTCTGTTGCTGAATGTGCATGCAGCCCCTGATAAGGCCCGGGCGCTCATGGAAAAAAGCAAGACAGGCATTTGAACAAAGCAAATACAAAATGCAAAGACTCAATTTCTCTGTGGTTCGGCAAAGCTGGAAGAATGGAGGAAAGCAATGCAAATCAAGAGAGGTGCAGCAATCAAGGGGAAGAGATATGGTCTGGACATAGCCAGGCTGCGTACAAGCCAGACTCTGTCCCGGTTATTTGGTAGTCAAAGCAGCCCCCCTACTTCCCTCCCTCTTTGTTCATTTACAGTTTTCAGGGAAATTAGGAGAGAGTAACAGGAGGGAGAAGTGGAGCCTTTCATTGCAAACAGAGGCCCGTCTGCCGCGGTTTGTGACCGGTCAACAGTCACTTTGGCTGCTTTATGCCGCTGTAAATAAGTCGGTGGATAAACGATTACCTCTAGTTGATGATGAAGATAAGGCAAACAGCCGCCACCAATAGAAAAGTGCTGTCTTTTAATGTTTCATTTTCTTAAAGCCTTCATTTGGATAAAAATAAAATAAAAAATGTACATACATTCTTGGAGAGTTACATTTTTATATAGAAAATACTCTTTAAATAACTGTTAATGTTTTGTAAATCAGAAAAGAAGTCTGTTTTACTACGGCCTTTTAAAAACAACGTGACCAATATAAACAAACATTTTACATCCACAAATACCATCAACAATGGTTTACCTCATATGTACCTGTTGTCTAATGCAATGGTTCTCAACATGGGATCTGGGGAACCCAGGGGTCATTTAACCCTTTCACTGCCACACAACAAAGGGTTAACCCTTTCACTACCACGCTACAGAAGGTTACCCCTTTCACTACCACACTACAGACGGTTAACTCTCGCTCATTTCTCTCAAATTGCCTACCCCACCTTTAAGATAAGATAAGATATTCCTTTATTGATCCCCTTGGGGAAATTTGGTATCATAGCAGCATAGGGGGGGGGGGGGGGGGGGGGGGGTACAGATAGTAGAAGACATACAGGTACAGGTCACAGAATTATAGTACAGTGGAGAAGTAAAAATTCAAATAGAGTAAAAAGGCAGTGTAAACAATATACAATATAATTCACTCGACATGCGCATATGGGCAACAAGGTGTGAGATGAGGGTATGTATGCCTTCTCAGTTATATTGACCTACAATAAATATAGTTACAATATATAATCTAATTGTCTAAATTGAATCTAATATAATCAAAAAATGCTAAATGCTAAATATATGCTCTGATGAAGTATACAGTATTCACATAAGGTATGCATAAGGTAAGTATATATATATATATATATATATATATTAAGCCACATATTTCTGCAGTTATATAAAGACATTTACAATAGTCATAATGCATTATAAGTGTTCTAAATTACCTCATGAAGAGACATAGCCTAGTTATAAGATCTTGTAATCGTGTAATCTTATAACACACCGGCATCCAATGGGAGCTTTGACAGTACAGAAATCCAGTTAGTTATTTTTATTGGCAGTATTAATAATGAAAGTACTACAGGAATCCGTCTCTGTGACAATGGTGCAAAGACAAATAAACAACATACACTAGTAGGTCAACAGTAGGACTAACACACATGATACAATGACTGTTAAAGAGAGAGAGAGAGAGAGAGAGAGAGAGAGAGAGAGAGAGAGAGAGAGAGAGAGAGAGAGAGAGAGAGAGAGAGAGACAGACAGACAGACAGACAGACAGACAGACAGACAGCTGGGCAGGGATGTGGCTGGTGGTGTTGTGTGAGCGGGCTGGTGGGCTCTGATAAGAGGTTATCAAGATGAAAGGAGGAGGCCAGGAATTACAGGCCCGCTGCTGTCACTGAGGCAGACGTGCAGAGCCATGGACAGACAGAGGCACAGGACATTGCAGCAAGTTCCTGCAATATGTACTGTATGTCTGTATATGACTGCTTGGTGGCAGTGCCAGGCACACACATGGGCAGGCAAGCATGGGCATGAGCATGTATGTACACACACACACACACACACACACACGCACGCACGCACACACACACACACACACACACACACACACACACACACACACACACACACACACACACACACACACACACACACACACACACACACACACACACACACACACACACACACACACACACACACACACACACACACACACACACACACACACACACACACACACACACACACACACACACACACACACACACACACACACACACACACTGGCAGAGCTCTCCTCCATGAGACCTTGCTCCCCTGGGGCTAGCTGTGTCCCATTCATTATCAAGGGGGAGCGCTAACGGTGCAAACAAGACCTTCTGAGGAATATACACTATGTAAAGTCCACAGTCTAGTCAGGAATAATTACCAACTAAAAACTCAACATGTTACGGCACTGTACATTGATGTCATAAAATGTATGTGTGTGTGTGTGTGTGTGTGTGTGTGTGTGTGTGTGTGTGTGTGTGTGTGTGTGTGTGTGTGTGTGTGTGTGTGTGTGTGTCAGTCATTGAAAGAGAGAGAGAGAGAGAGATGTGTTTGATTGATTGATTGATTGATTGATTGAAAAGTTTATTAACAGATTGCAGAATGGGTACAGTACAGTACAACTCAATACATACAATTGTTAAGAGGATGCAGACCTGAGAAAGACTTTCGTCTTGTTTCCATCAGGGTCCCCCATTTTCAATTCATCATATGACACACACGACATACAGATAGACAGTACTGCTACATCGAATCTGACCGGAAACATCACTGCCTGGTATGGAAACAGCACGGCACAGGACAAGAAGGCCCTACAGAGAGTGGTGCGCTCAGCCGAGCGTACCACGGGTATTGCACTACTTCCCCTGCAGGCTCTATACAACAAGAGGTGCAAATCCAGAGCCTGCAGAATAATGAAAGACCCCCACCACCCCAATAACAGCCTGTTTCAGCTGCTGAGGTCAGGCAGACGCCTGCGAACCCCAGCTACTAGGACAGAGAGGCTTAGGCTTAGCTTCTTCCCCCAGGCCATCAGAGTCCTGAACAATGAACATTGAGTACCACAGAACACTGAACTATCCACACATAAGCACACATGAGCACACACACGACACGCACGCTGTGCACGCTCACACACTAGCAGCCACTTTAACACTTCAACATGAGCGGGCACACACTCATGCGCACACACTCACACTTATTGCCAAAAGGAAAAGCCACTTTAAATCAGTATTAGCAACAGGAACAGTGTATTGCACTACCAAAGCTACCTAGCATGTCCTATATGCTCTGTAAATAACTATGTACAGATACCGATTTTTATGTCACACCATGTTACCTGTTACCTGTTATTGCACAATTTTTTTTGTATTGGATTCTATTATATGTTGTACCCACTGTATTGCACATCGTTGCGGGCAAGACCACCCGCATTTCATTGTATACTCGTATGCCGTGACAAATAAAACTCTTGACTTGACTTGACTCTATACATTTATGACATACCAGATTTGCAAATACAGTACTGTTTGTGATACTAAAAAAAATCCAGAAAAAGAGTGTATATACATTTGACATATAAACTGTGCATTGGAGGAGGTTGGGTAGGTGGGGTGGGGCTGTACATTGGAGGTGGGGGGGGGGTTGGGTAGGGGGGCGGGCACTGGACATTAGAATACTGACATACATTTGACATAGAAGCTGTACATTGGAGGAGGTTGGGTAGGTGGGGTGGGGTTGGGTGGGGCTGTACATTGGAGGTGGGGGGGGGGGGGGGGGTTGGGTAGGGGGGGGGCACTGTACATTGGAATACTGTCAAAGCCATGCTTGGTCTTTATTGTACAACTGGGTTAGGACATTTGTAGGGGCCAGTTTCGAATTGCAGTCTCCCGTAGGTGTTCTTTGAGAGTGTTTTTGAAGGTGGGTAGTGATTCACATTCCTTTACAGCTTTGGGTAGGGCGTTCCACATTGATGTGGCATAATTGCGAAACGTGTTTAGTCCCTTGTTTGAGCCGAATCTGGGTTTTACATGATTTGTGGAGCTCCCTCTGGTGTTGTGATCGTGGTATTCACTGACCTTTGGGAAGTATTTTGACATGTACATGGGTACCTTGGTCGTGTAGTGTATCTTGTAGACCAGGCCCATTGCAAGTTTCTGTACTCTGTCGTCTACTCTAAGCCATCCTAGGTTGGAAAAGTGTGCAGGGGTGAGGTGGGTTCTAGGAGTCAGGTCAAGCAGTAGTCTGACTAGTTTGTTTTGAGATGTTTGTAATTTGGTTTTTAGTGCCTTTGAGGTGCTTTGGTACCATGAGGTGCAAGCATAGTCGTAGTACCCTTGAATGAGTGCTCCTGCCAGAGTCTTTAGGGTATTCTTGTTTACCAGAGAGGAGATCCGGTACAAGAATCGAGTTCGAGTGACTTTTTTTATTACATTGGATGCCATTTTGTCACAGGAAAGATTAGCCTCTAGGATGGAACCCAGGTAGGTAATTTCATCTTTCCTTGTGACAATATTGTCACCCACTGTAACTGAGAAGCCGTCGGTCTTGCTGAGTTTGTTATTTTAACCGAAGAGAATGGACTCTGTTTTGCCCATGTGTAATGATAGTTTGTTGTCGGCGAGCCATATGCAGATTTTACCTAGTTCCGAGCTGAGGGTTTTTTCAACCTGTAACTTGTTCTTGTCAGAGACCAGCAGGGCTGAGTCGTCCGCAAACAGGAACAAGTTGCAGTCACAAGCTGACGACATGTCATTTGCATAAATTAGGAACAGTAGTGGTCCTAGTATGCTTCCTTGTGGAACACCACAGTTCACTGTGAGGGGGGGGGGGATAGGGTACCGTTTACCTCCACCATCTGTTCTCTCCCCTCCAGGTAGGATTGTATCCAGCTCACTGATAAACTATCAAAACCAATTGCTTTTAGCTTGTCAATCAGAATGGTGTGATTGACAGTGTCAAAGGCCTTTTGTAGGTCTAGCATGACCATGCCGCAGTATTTGCCCGCGTCCACCTCTTGCTTGATGTGGTTGTTCAAATAGAGAAGGCATGTGTCAGTGGAGTGGGATGTTCTGAAGCCAGATTGGAATTCGTAGATTAGATTTTTATCCGCGAGGTACTTTTCGACCTGTTCGTTTACTATTTTTTCCATGACTTTCGAGATGGATGTAAGGATAGAAACAGGGCGGTAGTTGCCTGGGTCTAATTTGCTGCCCTTTTTGTGCAGGGGTGTTACTCTCGCTATTTTGAAGTCCTTGGGGACGTGTCCCTGTTTTATGGAGAGGTTTATTATGTGTGTGATGACTGGGGTGATGGCGGCTGCTGAGTCTCTGAGGAATTTGGAGGGGATGTTGTCATGGCCAGTGGCCTTGTTCGGTTGGAGGGCGCTCAGTTTATTGAGTACCTCATCTGTAGTTACCATTTTCAGTTTGAAATCGTCTTTGTGGACGCCTAGGTTCTTGTAGTATGCTACTATGTGTTCTACCCCATACTGCCCTGAGTGGGAGGGTAGTTTGTTTACCAGTGTTGTGGCTATGTTTGTGAAGAAAGTGTTTAAGTAATTGGCTACATCCAGTTTGTCTGTGATGAGCGTGTTGTCCGTCTTTATGTTTATGTTTGAGAACCTGGTTTTAAGTTTTTTACTGCAGCCTAGTTGATTATTGAGTAATTTCCAAAGTTCGCATGGTTTATTTTTGTTTTCCTCAGTTTTGTCATTGATGAATTTTTTTTTTGCAGTTTTTATCATGGAGTTTACGTCATTTCTTAGTCTGTTTCTTTCTAGTTTGAGTTCAGTCACGTGGGCTTGGAGTTCACTGCTCATGCTTTTGGTAAGCTTTGACTGACTTTTACGAAACTCAGATTTTTTTTTGTCTCTGGCTTTCATAGCGGTCAGTATTTCAGTGTGCATCCACGGCTCAGCGCGATTTTTTACCCTGGTGGTTCTTAGGGGGGCCATGTTGTTTAGTATTGTTGAGAATTTGGTTTTGAAGCCAAGCCAGGTTTCTTCAACCAGTGTACCATTGAGTTCATCTGACCAGTCCAGGCTCTCCAGTTCAAGGTTAAAGGCCTCGCTAGAGTAGGTTTTGAGGTCTCTAGATGTGACTGTTTTGTGACAGCCAGCCTTTTGTTTTAGCTTTTTGCGGGTACAGAATATCATATAATGATCACTTAACCCGCATGCTATAACCCCTTTATTGGAGATCATGGACTTGTCAGAGGTCAGGATGAGGTCAATGGTAGTCTGAGTTGATTCACATACCCTTGTGGGTTGGTTGATTAGCTGGCTGAGGCCGTGCAGATCACAAAGCCTACTGAAGGCCTTGAAGACGGGTGCTGCTTTACGTAGCATGTCCGTGTTCCAGTCCCCAATAAGGATTTTTTCTACGCCCTCCACCCCAGCTAAACACCCATCAAGTGAGTCATAGAAGCCACTGTGTTCTGGCGGTCTATAGATTGTGCCTATTAGTACTGATTTTGCCCTTTCAAATAAGATTTCAATCAATCTCGTCATGGTTAAGGTCAGTACGGTTGCTGAATTTGGTATCTTTGTGTATATACACACAGACGCCACCTCCATACTGGTTTCTATCCCTCCTGACGATTGAATAGTCCTCGATTTCTATCTCTGGATCCTGAACAGATGTGTATGTGTATATGTGTGTGTGTTTAAATGCTATTAGTACAAGATACAATTAAACATAGAAAAATAGCTATTTCTTGCTATTAGTAGTAGTAGCTGTAGTAGCTGTAGTAGTAGTAGTAGTAGTAGTAGTAGTAGTAGTAGTAGTAGTAGTAGTAGTAGTAGTAGTAGTAGTAGTAGTAGTAGTAGTAGTAGTAGTAGTAGTAGTAGTAGTAGTAGTAGTAGTAGTAGTTTAAGTTTAAGTTTATTTGGATCCCCCATTAGCCACAGCAGTGCTGTTCCTGGGGTCCATAACACGTAAAATACAGTTACAGACTTTATACACTCACAAACATTCACATGGCATACAGACTAATTAAAACAACAATACATACTCCTAATCAAATTCATAATACAATACAACAATACATACTCGTAATCAATTCATAATACAATACATACTCCTAATCAATTCATAATACAATACAGCATAATATACAATTTAGCTTTTTCATACATTATCTATGTTTATATCAACCAATTATTCAATCTTCTAATAATATATCCATATCAGACACATTTACATATATCCCTATCTCTTTATCAGACACAGTAGTAGTAGTAGTAGTAGTAGTAGTAGTAGTAGTAGTAGTAGTAGTAGTAGTAGTAGTAGTAGTAGTAGTAGTAGTAGTAGTAGTAGTAGTAGTAGTAGCAGTAGAAGTAGTAGTAGCAGCAGCAGTAGCACCACCAGTGGTAGTAGAGCAGAAATATACAAATCCAATGAAAAGTGAGTGCCATTCATATATATTGGAAAATAATTACAAATAAAGATGAATAATAAAGTATAACTTCTATCACTTTAAAAGTAAGGGAAATGGTGAACAGCTGAACATGTTGACGTATGAATTGTCTGAGTAGTGTCAGAACTGTAGGAGGAGAGACCAAACAAAAATACAGCACTCTGACAAAGGGCTAAAATAAGATAAGATAAGATAATATAAGATAAGATAAGATAAGATATTCCTTTATTGATCCCCTTGGGGAAATTCGGGGTGTCATAGCAGCATGGGGGGGGGGGGGGGGGGGGTACAGGTATGGGCAGGGTAATAGAAGAAATATAGGCAATAAAATGATATCTGAATATAAGAACATGAGACAAAAATAAACAGTATACACAAGGGGCAGGTGAGGGCATGATACACGTCATACGTTTTAGTCAGAGCAGGTTTTAGTGTCAGAGCTCAGACACACTTAGTGGTCAGACA